>NC_142023.1:5727331-5888997 GCF_049901735.1 Notechis scutatus
GGGAAGAGACCACAGAGTCAGGTAGTGCATTTCAGGCATTGACCCCTCTGTTGCTGAAGTCGTATTTTCTGCAATCAAATTTGGAGCGGTTTACCTTGAGTTTGTATCTATTGTGTGCTCTTGTATTGTTGTGGTTGAAGCTGAAATAGTCATTGACGGGTAAGACATTGCAATAGATAATCTTGTGCACTACACTTAGGTCAGACCGAAGGCGGCGTAGTTCTAAGTTGTCTAAGCCCAAAATTTCAAGCCTGGTGGCATAAGGTATTCTGTTGCGAGCAGAACAGTGGAGGACTCTTCTCGTGAAATATTTCTGGACTCTCTCAATTGTTTTAATGTCTGATATGCAGTGTCTGATATGCAGATATATCCAGGTTAGCGAAACGGATATCTTGAGGGTCATCCTGGCCAACAAGAAAGATGATTATCCAGCTTTTCACACATGAGCAGTAATCACGTCTCTGCAAGAAACATCCTGCATCTCACTAGCTCTTCCAAGAATCCCCTGGGCGATTTCTTGGAAGGAGTTTCTGCCTTGCTAATAAGCTAATTTTGCCTGTGTGCCTTGGGATTGAAGGGAAGGGAACAGCAACAGTTTATAGGAAACTTTTTTGGACGAAAAGAACAAGTTGGTTCAAGGAGAGAGAGAGAGAGAAAAAAAAATCACTCGAGGTCCCCTGACAGCCCGGTCTTTATTTCTATTTCATTTTCTCCACCCTCTGATTTTGAATTTGAGATGATAAATGTCACCAGCTGTAGTTCCATCATAATCAAAGTCCTTGTCTATAAGGATGAATTAATGTCAAACTTTCCTGTACCTCAGAGATGCTGAGGTGGGAAAAAGAAGATGTTTGTGTTTCCAATTCCATATATATATATATATATATAAAATATTGGACTGAATATATATATATTCAGAAGCATGTTTCAACATGCCCGGGCTTGTCAGAGTGGTTATAAGCCACAAAAAACAGCTGTTTTTTGCTTGCCTGGCTTCTCTTTATACCGAGCAAAATTTGGCTCCGGTTTGTAAACCAAAGTATGACGTTAGCAGAGGAGTTGAAGGATTAAGTTGCAAGGTGCAGGGACAGCCGTTCTAAACATGATTTATATGGGCTACTTATGATGCAATCCAGTTTAGCCTCCCAACTGTTGGTGAAGCAGCCTTTTTACGTACAGAGAGAGAAACAGGCATAAGGTGTGTACAGGTCCAGCAATCTCTTAAGAGAACTTGCTCCATCTCCCACCTCATGGGAAAATGCACAACTGACAGTCTGAACGAAAATAAAGATTTCCCTCTCACATTAAGGAATGGAGCTCTACACCTGAAGGCAGAACAAGAAGCAACGGATGGAAACTGATCAAGGAGAGATGTAACTACTGTAACTACATAGCCAAAAAGTTATTAAGAGTTATTAACCTAATCCTACGTAGCTTTTTCTCTGGTAATATCACACTACTAACTAGAGCATACAAAACATTTGCTAAACCAATACTCGAATACAGCTCATCAGTCTGGAACCCACATTACGTATCTGATATTAACACAATCGAGAAAGTCCAGAAATATTTCACAAGAAAAGTTCTCCACTCCTCTATTCGTTGCAGAATACCTTAGCCACCAGACTCGAAATTCTAGACCTAGAAAACCTAGAACTACGCCGCCTTTGGTCCGATCTAAGTATAGTATATAAAATCATACATTGCAATGTCCTACCTGTCAATGAATACTTCAGCTTCAACCATAACAATACAAGAGCACACAATAGATACAAACTCAAGGTAAACCGCACCAAACTTGATTGCAGGAAATACGACTTCAGCAACAGAGTGGTCAATGTCTGGAATACTCTACCTGACTCTGGGGTTTCTTCCCCAAACCCCAAAAACTTTAACCTTAGACTGTCAACTGTTGACCTCACCCCTTTCCTAAGAGGTCTGTAGGGGGTGTGCATAAGCGCACCAATGTGCCTACCGTCCCTGTCCTATTGTTTCTTTTTATTTTTCTTATATGTATCCATTTCATGTATTCATAACTATGTTTATACTTATTCCTATTATCTTATAATCACTTGACAAAATCAAATCAATCAATAAATAAATTAAGGAATGGAGCTCTAGACCTGAAGGCAGAACGAGAAACAACGGATGGAAACCGATCAAGGAAAGAAGCAACCTAGAACTAAGGAGGAATGTCCTGACCATGAGAGCAATTAACCAGTGGAACTGCTTGCCTCCAGAAGTTGTAGATGCTCCATCACTGGAGGTTTTTAAGAAGAGATAGGATTTGTCTAGAATGGTATAGAGTCTCCTGCTCCAGCTGGAGGTTGGACTAGAAGACCTCCAAGGTCCCTTCCATCTCTGTTGTTCTGTTTGATTCCTAAATAATCATGAGATCTCCTTCAAACTAAGTTTGGTGTCTTAAGGAAGAAGAGTTTGTGCTCCCTATATAGCAGGGCAATAGAGAAGCAATTTTCCACTGCATTTTTCCAGCATGATTTTTAAGACTTGGCTTGCCTAGGCTCTGGTACTCTGTCTCCCCTCCAAGTCTTAACCAGAGCAGACCCTACTTAGCTTTCAAACAGAGAGAAACTCAGCCCAGTGCTGCCATCTGCTGCAATTTTGGTGCTCAAGAAATCTCAACTGTCATCCCATGATACTGGATTTCCAGTTGGCTCATGAGTCACAGAGATTCCAGTAGAGGGGTGAAATCACCACCATCACCCTCTTCTGCAAAGGGTGATGCATAGAGTCTTGTCACGATGTAATAAGGATGCGTCTTTGAGTATTCGGAAGTGAAAGACCAGTCTCATTTGCAGAGCAGATGCCTTAAACTGAAGAAAATTGACATGACAGAAAAGAAAGAGGAAGGAAGGAAGGAAAAAAGGAAGGAAGGAAGAAAATTGACCTGACAGAAAAGAAAGAGGAGGAAGGAAGGAAAAAGGAAGAAGGAAGGAAATTGACATGACAGAAAAGAAAGAGGAAGGAAGAATATTGACATGAAGAAGGGGAGGAAGGAAGGAAGGAAGGAAAAAGGAAGGAAGGAAGAAAAATATTGACATGAAAGAAAAGAAAGAGGAAGGAAGGAAAAGAAAGGAAAAGAAAGAAAGAAAGAAAGAAAGAAAGAAAGAAAGAAAGAAAGAAAGAAAGAAAGAAAGAAAGAAAGAAAGAAAGAAAGAAAGAAAGAAAGAAAGAAAGAATATTGACATGTAAGAAAAGAAAGAGGAAGGGAGGGAGGGAGGAAGGAAAGAAGGAAGAAGAATATTGACATGAAAGAAAAGAAAAGAAAGAGGGAGGAAGGATGGAAGGAAGGAAGAAGAAAGAATATTGATGAAGAAAAGAAAGGAAGGAAAAGAAAGAAAAACAAAGAATATTGACATGAAAGAAAAGAAAGAGGAAGGGAGGAAGGAAGGAAGGAAGGAAAGAAGGAGGAATATTCATGTGAAAGGAAAGAAAAAGGAAGGAAGGTTGGTTCAGTAGTCTAGAAATGAGTTTATTGTAAATGAGGGGCTAAATTCATCACCCTCAAGCGAGTCATCCATTGGATTCAACAATTAAGTCATCTGCCTTAAATGGTTTCAGGACTGTTGCCAAACATGGATTAAAACAACTTCCAAAGGAAGATGGAGAACAGAGAAGTTTAAAACAGCAGAGATCTTTCTCACTCAAGTTCCGCTGATGACTGGGCTGCCAAAAGCCTTATTTATTTGTTTATATGGGGAACTGTTTTCGATAAAGTTGCCTAAATTACCTCTATAAACAAGCCATTTGTATGGTAATTATATAAGCGGCATTTTTTGTGTGTTTTTTTTTGCTTAGCAAACTTTGACTCTATTACTGCTCGCCTGGGTTCCCATCACTTTGGACAGCAAAATGAGCTGATGGTGAACCAGGGACCAGTATGCCTTAGCTCATGGTACAGTTCCTGCTGTGTTCTTGTGGTTTTTTTATTGGGATAGTTGTATTTAAGGACAAGATGAGACTCATTTGGCTTGTGTTTTAGAACAAGAGCAGCTTAATCCACATTTCCTGAACTAAGATACTAGGCTGGGATGCAATGATCCTTGAGTTTCTGTATATATTTTGAGAATCTACATATATACATTGGGAAGGGGAGGGAAGGAAAGGAGGGAGGGAGGGAGGGAGGGAGGGAGGGAGGGAGGGAGGAGGAAGGAAGGAAGGAAGGAAGGAAGGAAGGAAGAAGAAAGAAAGAAGAAAGGAAAGAAAGAAGAAAGAAAGAAAGAAGAAGGAAAGAAAAAGAAAGAAAGAAAGAAAGAAGAAAGAAAGGAGGGAGGGAGGAAGATGGGAGGGAAGGAGGGGAAAGGGAAGGAGGGAGGAAGAAAGAAAGAAAGAAAGAATAAAAGGAAGGAAGGGAGGGAGGGAGGAGGGAGGGAAGGAGAGGAAAGGGAGGGAGGGAGGAGGGAGAAAGAAAGAAAGAAAGAAAGAAAGAAAGAAAGAAAGAAAGAAAGAAAGAAAGAAAGAAAGAAAGAAAGAAAGAAAGAAAGAAAGAAAGAAAAAGAAAGGAAAAGAAAGAAAGAATAAAAAGAAGAGAGGATGGGAAGGGAGGGAGGGGAAAGGGAGGAAGGGAGGGGGGAGGGAGGAAGAAAGAATAAAAGGGAGGGAGAGAGAGAGAGGGAGGGAGGAAGAAAGAATAAAAGGAAGAGAGGGAGGGAGAGGAAGGAGGGGGAAGAAAGAATAAAAGGAAGAGAGTGTGGAAGGGAGGGAGGGAGGGAGGGTAAAGAGAGGAAAGAAGGGAGGGAGGGAGGGGGAGGAAGGGAGGAAAGAAGGGAGGGAGGGGGAGGGAGGGAGGAAGAATAAAAGGAAGGGAGGGAGAGAGAGAGGAAGGAAGGAAGGAAGGGGCAGGGAGGGAGGAAGGAAAGAATAAAAGAAGGAAGGCAGGGAGGGAGGGAAGGAGGGAAAAGGGAGGAAGGAAAGAAGGAAGGAAGGAGGAAGAGGAAGGGATGGAGGGAAAAGGGAGGGAAGAATAAAGGAAGAAAGCAAGGAAGCAAGGATGGGAGGGAGGATGGAAGGATGAAAGGAAGGAGAAATGTACTCCCGTTTGCAATGCTTACAATGCAGTTTACACATTTGATTTTGGGTAAGGAGTTTTGCTAGCAGCTCGGCGCCCATTACCCTCTATTGACATGAAACAGCCCGTCGAGCAACGCAACCCGAGGTTTGAGTAGCTCCGCACTGGGACTTGACCTAAGCCTGTGCCTTTACTTGGTGTGCTTGTTGAGATTCTGGGATGAGAACAACACGGAACGGCCCAAATTAACGAGGCACACTTTATTAATCTTCTTTATGTCTATCCTGGTCACATTTTTCCCCGTTTTCTTTTTTTCTTTGATAATTGGAAGAGCTCGTTCGATTTTATTGAGGGATGGTCTCCTGTTCATTGTGTTTCAGGAGAACACAATGAAAATGTCCTGGAAGGAACACATCCAGATGGGAACTAATGAAACAACTTTGCTTTACAAATGAGAACGTCCATCCCTCCTTCCTTCTTTGGACCTTCAAGGTTCTTTATCTAGGGCAGAGCCTCCAACTCAAAAATGATTATTTCAGCAGCCTGGGTCAAAAATGGTGCAGTAAAGGAGACAGCTTGTCCCCAGCCCTGAAGTAGGGAGATAAATGCCAGGGAAAGGGCAGACAGGCTGGAAACCGAGATCAGGAAGAGGAGGGGGCAAACAAAAACCACATTCGAACCTGGACAAAGCAATATTGCGTGGAGGAAGGCAGGACAAGAAAATTT
Organism: Notechis scutatus; assembly: GCF_049901735.1. Taxonomy (NCBI): domain Eukaryota; kingdom Metazoa; phylum Chordata; class Lepidosauria; order Squamata; family Elapidae; genus Notechis; species Notechis scutatus. The sequence continues at coordinate 5,733,087 of NC_142023.1, forward strand.
CCCTCGTTCGTTATGAAGGTGATTCATCATCATTTGCAAATTACCGTTCAGCAGATGCAATAGAAAAGGGAAAGGAATTTGAAAGAAAAGGAAAAGAAGAAAGGGAGGGAGGAGACAAAGAAAGGAGAGAAAGAAGGGAGGGAGGAAGGATGAAAAGGAAAGAATGAGAGAAGGGAAAGGATGGAAGGAAGGGAGGGAGGGAGGATGGAAGGAAGGACAAAGTTAGCTTGTTCATTATGAAGACAATTAACCAAAATTACTGTTCAGTAGATACAACAGAAAAGGGAAAGGAATTTGACGTGAAAGAAAAGGAAATGAGGAGAGGGAGGAAAGAAGAAGGAGAGAAAGGAGAGAAAGAAGGGAGGAATGAGAGAAAGAACAAGAAAGAAGGGAGGGAGGATGGAAAGGAAGGAATGAGAGAAGGGAGAGAGGATGGAAAGAAGAATGGGAGGAAGGGAGGGAGGAGGGAGGGAGGGAGGGAGGGAGGGGAGGGAGGAAGGAAGGAAGGAAGGAAGGAAGGAAGGAAGGAAGGAAGGAAGGAAGGAAGGAAGAACAAAGTTTCCTTGTTCATTATAAAGATGATTAATCAAAATTACTTTTCAGTAGATACAACAGAGAAGGGAAAGAAATAAAATAGACTTGAAAGAAAAGGAAAAGAAGGGAGGGAGGGAGGGAGGAAGGAAGGAAGGAGAGAAAGGAGAAAGAAGGGAGGGAGGGAGGATGGAAAGGAAGGAATGAGAGAAGGGAGGGAAGAAGGAAGGAAGGAAGGATGGAAAGAAGGACAAAGTTTTCTCGTTTGTTATGAAGATGATTAATCATCATTTGTAAATTACTTTTCAGTAGATACAACAGAAAAGGGAAAGAAAGAAAATTGACTTGAAAGAAAAGGAAAAGAAGGGAAGGAGGGAGGGAGGAAGGAAGGATAAACACATTCTGGATAAACCCCAGTATGAAGATAAACACCAGGGAAGTACAGACCGGCAAGAAACTATGATCATCAGGAGGAAAAACTAAAACTATATTCAAATCTTGACAAAGCACTATTGCTTTGATGAAGGCAGGTCAAAATTTCCTCGCTCATTATGAAGGCGATTAATCATCATTTCCAAAGTGCTAGAGGCGAACTCTTAGGAGGAGGGAGCATTTACAAAAAGGAATCCAATTGTTCATGCAGCCTGAGGAAGAACATGTGGAAGAGGAGGAGAACGTCTAGGCTTGTGGCAAAGCCATAGTAGTTTGTGTCTATGGAGGTTCTCAATTATCCAAGTTCTCAATCATCCAGGTCAACTGGACTTTCTTGGTTACTTCTTTAAAAATGTTTGGCTTCTCATCCAAGAAGTTAGTTTAGAACCAAGAAAGTCCAGTTGCCTTTTGGAAAAAGCATCTTTGGGACATAGGCTGTGAGTTCAATCTTAGATAGGGATTCTCTCTCTAGGCACAATGAGAATACATCTGCTGAACAAAACTCCATATTGGTGACAGGAAGGGCATCTGGCCAGTAAACGGTCAGCTCCATTCAGTTGCCCAAGGGATTATGGGGTCTTTAAAAGATGATGATGATGAGTTTATCCATGAGGAACATTCTACCATTCTACCATACTATTCTACCCTGGGAGGTCAGATCTGCTCCTCCAACTCTTCTGGCCTTCAAGAAAAGTCTTACAATCCTGTTTGGCTAGTTGGCTTGGGATACTCAATGGGATTGCTCTTCACTGGAGATGGTTGATGGGTTTAGAAGAAGACCTTACCCTACGCCATCTATCCCCTTAGATCTAGTTTTTAATGTAACTCTTCTTAATTTTCATGGTCTTTAGGTTTATCTTTCCGGCGTTTGCAACAGAGTCGCCCTATTGGTGAGATGGGCAGCATATCAATTTATGAACCAAATAATAAATGAGAGCTCTTAAACCTCATTGGCTGTTTTATGGCCCTTCGTGGGTTTTCTTCTCCACTTTCAGGAGCCATTCTGTGCATATGTAAAAATTGTTCCTGCTCGTGAACAGTTGTGAAAGAGAATGCTGAAGTTATGTAAAATGAAGAATGGTTTTTTTGGGTTTTTTTTGAGGGGACGGCTTTATTCTCTGCAAAGGATTCCATAACAAACCAACACAATCCTAGGTTGCATTAACAGAGGGACAGAATTAAGATCATGTGAAGTATGAATTCAGCTGTCAACTTTGAACTGAACCTGCCTCAGAATTCTGATTTGCTTGAGTTTGATAGTCGGGGCCTTGACCAAGGCTTGATGAAGCCTTAGTAAGACCACACTTCGAATATTGCAACCAGTTTCGGTCACCATGTCATAAAAAGGATGTTGAGACCCTAGAAAGAGGGCAGAGAAGACCAACGAAGATGATTAGGGGTCTGGAGACTAAAACATATGAAGAACGATAGCAGGAATTGGGTAAGTCTACTTTAATGAAAAGAAGGACCAAGGGTGACATGATAACAGTCTTCCAATGTTTGAAGGGCTGCCCCAAAGAAGAGGGGGAGTCAAGCTATTCTCCAAAGCACCTGAAGGCAGGACAAGAAGCAACAGGTGGAAACTAATCAAGGAGAGAAACAATTTAGAACTAAGGAGAAATTTCCTGACAGTTAAAACAATTAACCAATGGAACAATGCTTCAAATATTGTGGGTGCTCCATCACTAGAGATTTTTAAGAACAGTTTGGACAACCATTTCTCTGGAATTGTGTGGGGTCTCCTGTTTGAGCAGGGGCTGGTCTAGACGACCTCCAAGGTCCTTTCCAACTCTGTTATTCTGTTATTTTCTGTTATTTTACGGTTTTGTTTTTTTTAATGTCTGCAAAGGAGTCCATGGCTTGAAGGATTGTGGAATGGAAGCCCTGCTCCACAATGTCATCCTGTGCCTTTTTCCTAAAAGCCTCTCGACTTCCTCCATTCTTCCTCCATCTTAAGGTCTCAAGAGAGGGACACACATTTAAGGAACATCAATGCTGAAGCCTCTTGGACCAAGGAAGCCAAGGTTTGGGGTTTTTTTTAAAAAAAAAAATTGCAACAGCTACCTCCAAGAAGGTAGCGAGCTCTCCGAGGCAAAAATAGAAGCTGACGATTAGAGCATCTATACTCTTTTCTCCCTCGTTTCCTTTGGGTGCTCCCTCTCCCTCTCTCTCTTTCCCTTTCTGTCTCTCTCTCCCTCCCTCCCCACTCTCTCCCTCCCTCTCCCCTTTTCCTCCCCTCCCTCTCCCTCTCTCTCTTTCCCTTTATGTCTCTCTCTCCTCCCTCTCTCCCTCTCTCTCCCCTCTCTCCCTCTCCCTCTCCCTCTCTCCCCTCTCTCCCTCTCTCCCTCTCTCTCCCTCCCTCTCCTCTCCCTCTCCCCTCTCCCTCTCTCTCACCGTTTCTCTCTCCTCTCTCTCTCTCCCTCCTTCTCTCCCTCTCTCTCCCTCTCTCTCTCTCTCTCCTCTCTCTCTCTCTCTCTCCTCTCTTTCTCTCCCTCCCTCTCTCCCCCCCTCTCTCTCTCCCCCTCTCTCTCTCCTCTCTCTCTCCTCATTTCTCTCCCTCCTCTCTCTCCCTCCCTCTCCCTCCCTCTCTCCCTCCTCTCCTCTCCCTCTCTCTCTCCTCTCTCTTTCTCTCCCCGTTTCTCTCCCCCTCTCTCTCCTCTCTCTCTCCCTCTCTCTCTCTCCCTCTCTCCCTCCCTCCCCCCCTCTCTCCCTCCCTCCCTCTCCCTCCTCTCTCTCCTCTCTCTCTCTCTCCCTCTCTTTCTCTCTCTCTCTTTCTCTCCCCTCTCTCCCCCTCTCTCTCCTCTCTCTCTCTCCCTCCTTTCTCTCCCTCCCTCTCTCCTCTCCTCTCTCCCTCCTCTCTCCCCACTCTCTCCCTCTCTCTCTCCCCTCTCTCCCCTCTCCCTCTCTCCTCTCTCTCTCCTCTCTCTTTCTCTCTCCTCGTTTCTCCCCACTCTCTCTCCCTCTCTGTCTCTCTCTCCTCGTTTCTCCCCACTCTCTCTCCCTCCCTCTCTCCCCTCTCTCTCCCTCTCTCTCCCTCTCTCTCTCCTCTCTCTTCTCTCTCTCCCTCGTTTCTCTCCCCACTCTCTCTCCCTCTCTGTCTCTCTCTCCCTCGTTTCTCTCCCTCCCTCTCTCCCTCCCTCTCTCCCTCCCTCTCCCCACTCTCTCCCTCCCTCTCTCCCCTCTCTCCCTCTCTCTCTCCCTCTCTCTTTCTCTCTCCTCGTTTCTCTCCCCACTCTCTCTCCCTCTCTCTCTCTCTCCCTCATTTCTCTCCCTCCCTCTCTCCCTCCCTCCTCCCTCTCTCTCCCTCTCTCTCTCCCCCCTCTCCCCCTCTCTCCCTCTCCCCCTCTCTCTCTCCCTCTCTCTCTCTCTCCCTCTCTCCCTCTCTCCTCTCCCTCTCTCCCCTCTCTCTCTCTCTCCCCTCTCTCTCCCCTCTCTCTCCCTCCCTCTCTCCCTCTCTCTCCCTCTCTCCCCTCTCTCTCTCCCTCTCTCTCTCTCTCCCTCGTTTCTCTCCCCACTCTCTCTCCCTCCCTCTCTCCCCCTCTCTCTCCCTCTCTCTCCCCTTTGAACCTCCTTCGAATTTCCTAAAGGAAGCTCTTATGATGTCTGCTGAGGTGCTACGGGTGATGTAATGGAGTGACCTTCTTTGAAACCTTGGAAGCTAATGGAGGGTGTGGAGAAGGGGAAGAGAGAGAGAGAGAGAGAGAGATTCTTGTCTGTTGAAAAGAACAGTCTGTTTTCTGTGCTGGCGGAGAAGGGCAGACCGAGCGAAGGTTAAGCACTTAAGTGCCCATCCATTAAGTTTTGTAATCGTCTCCCTACAGGCTGGCGGTCCAAAGAGAGCGAAATTTCGGGCAACACACTCTGTTCCTCACACATTGTTGCGATAGGTTCAGGAGGGGTGGGAGGGGGAGAGAAAGGTAGAAGGGGAGAAGGGAGGCAAGGATTGGATGTACCTCTCTGTTTCTAAACCGTGGCCTGGAGCCTTCAAGACTCGGGTGAACCACAGAACCGCCCCAAGAGACCCAAGAGTTATGAAATCATATAGTTCTTTCTTGGAAGGTTAACGCTCTGCCTTTAGCTGGTGCAGTTTGTCAAATTCGACTAGCGCCACCGGGAGAAAAAGAGGAAACAAATCCAGGAAGAAAAGCCCTTCCAATTAGGTACAGAATGTTGTGTACGCCTCGTTGCCTTTGATCTGCAACTCCTGCACAGCTTCATCGCACCATTTGCAAGCTTGGGCAGGGACCCATCTATCGTCCGTTTCATCCAGGCTCCCAGCCATACGGGGAAACACCCCGATTCTCCATTCATTTATTTGTCTTACAAACGTCAACCGCCCTGGCTCCGTTGCCAGAGGTGATGCTGGGCTTTAACACAACCGCATCGTTTCACAGAAGCCCGAAAGAGAAAGAAAAGAAAATGGGGGAAAGTGCAAAAGGAAGCGTCGTCGAAGCCACCGGACAAAAACGAGGCTTGGATCTAGAATCAGGCATTTGGGATCTAGCCACTCCTTCTCGAAGGCCATGCATCTGTAAACGTCGCTCAACACAAACAACTGTTTCCAACAACAACCTAATAGACAAACTTCTCCCACCACCACCGAATAACCTCGTTAGAACTGAGGACATCCAGAAGCCGTAGCTATGGTCAGAGAAAAAACAAATGAGGAAAGGGGGGGAAAAAAACCAAGAGAGAGAAAAGAATGGGCTAACTTGAAGAAGAGAGTATTTAAGACTGATTGTGAGCATTTAATTTGCTTTCTCTCTCTCTCTCTCTCTCTCACACATACACACACACACACTTTCTTTCTCTCACTTTCTCTCTTTCTCATTTTCTTTCTCTCTTCCTCTTTCTGTTTTTTCTCTTTCTTTCTCTTTCTCTCCTTTTTCTTTCTCCCTCTCCCTTTTTCTCTTTCTCTCTTTTTCTCTGTCTCTCTCTCTCTCACACACACACACTTTCTTTCTCTCACTTTCTCTCTTTCTCATTTTCTTTCTCTCTCTTTTTCTGTTTTTTCTCTTTCACTTTTTCTCTTTCTCCCTCTCCCTTTTTTTCTCCCTCTCTCCCCTTTTCTCTTTCTCTCTCTTTGTCTCTTCCTTTTTCTCTCTTTTCTCTCTCTGTTGCTTTCTCTTTCTCTCTCTTCTTTCTCTCTCTCTCTCTCTCTCTTGCTTTCTCTCCTTCTCTCTCTTTCTCTCTTGCTTTCTCCCCCTTTCTCTCTCTCTTTCTCCCTCTCCCTTTTCTCTCTTTCTCCATCTCTCTCTCTCTCTCTCTCTCTCTCTTTCTCCTCCTCCCCCATCCCTCCCTCCTTCGCAATTTGGCAATTTCTACTTCAATTCACTAGTAAGAGTAGCTTTGGTTACAACATTCTCCCCGTCTTAATTTCTGGACAGAATTTCAACCCTTGTGTTATCAAAGATTGTATGCTTGATGATTCCCAGATCGAGGCAGATTGCTGCACATGTGCAAGTGATCACCATTATCCATTCATACCTCTCCCCCACCCCATGCTCCTCTGTTGATTCATGTGTGTTAGAATTAACACCGCAGTGCTGTCTGCACAATCATTTAATCAGTGCACATTGAATTCAGTGTTGTGTAATCTGTCATCCACCAGAAACAGAGGCTGACAGATTAAAAGAGAGAGAGAAAGAGAGGAGGGAGGGAGGGAGGGAGGGAGGGAGGAAGGAAGGAAGGGAGGGAGGAAGGAAGGAAGGAAGGAAGGAAGGAAGGAAGGAAGGAAGGAAGGAAGGAGGAATGGGGAGGGAGGGAGGAAAGAAAGAGTCAGTAGTGTAGAAATGAGTTATCACTGCTGTCAATGGGGCACTAAATTCATCACCCTCAAGCCAGTTATTCTCAAATCATCCATTGGACTCAACAAGAAAAAACTATTGTATGCTCAGCAGTCCCACAATTATGTTGCAAATTGTTCATTGTGGCCTTTAAAAAATATATATTTTGTCCTTACCAAAATCCCTGTTGAATGCAATGTACCTAACTGAGATATAAACAGAACACTGTGATGTCGTAACGGTCCTGTAATTCCATTGCAGTTTCTGATGAGACTGAATCATTATGAATCATTACAAAGCATTTCTTAAAGGTAAAAAAGATAATGCTGTTCCAGGAAGGGTATTTTGCTTACTGGAATTTGAGAATTAGTGGTTATAACATTGGACTGGATGATCAACATTTAAGGCCGTGGTTGACGATTAGTGGCCTAGAGGCTAAAACATATGAAATACGGTTGAAGGAATTGGAATACGTCTAGTCTAAAGAAGAGAAGAACTAAGGGTGATGGCAGCCTTCCAATGCTTGAGGGGCTGCCACAAAGAAGAGAGGGTCAACTTGCTTTCCAAAGCACCAGAAGGCAAGACAAGAAGCAATGGATGGGAACTAATCAAGGAGAGAGCCAACCTAGAACTAAGGAGAAGTGAGAACAATTAATCAGCAGAACAGATTCCCTCCAGAAGATCATGGGAGCTCCATCACTGGAGGTCTTCAAGAAGAAACTGGACAGCCATTTGTTGGAAGTAGTATAGGATCTCCTGCTTGAGTAGGGATTGGACTAGAAGACCTCCAAGGTCCCTTCCAACTCATTTTAACTCCAGAAGGCAAGATGAGGAACACTGGATGGGAAGTAATCAAGGAGAGAGGCAACCTAGAACGAAGGAGAAATTTTCTAACAGTGGGGTGGGGGGCATCACTGCAGGCTTTTAGGAAGAGAAGAGGAGGAGGAGGAAGGATGGAGGAGATAGGATATAGGAGCAGGAGCAGCAGGAGGAAGAATTGGAGGAAGGAAGGAAGGAAGGAAGGAAGGAAGGAAGGAAGGAAGGAAGGAAGGAAGGAAGGAAGGAAGGAAGGAAGGAAGGAAGGAAGGAAGGAAGGAAGGAAGGAGGGGAGGGAGGGAGGGAGGGAGGGAGGGAGGAAGGAAGGAAAAGGAAAGGAAAGGAAAGGAAGGAGAGGAGGAGGAGGATAGTTTCTGGTTCATTGTAGTGTATCAAAGTCACCAGTTGATTCACCATCTACAGATTTCACCCGTCAGGGCCCTTGTAACTAGAAGTGACAACATAAATTGTTACTCACATGTTCCCAGTGACTTTGTCAGATCCCCAGAGCCTGGAGCCTTTTTTCAATTAAAAAAGACACCCTTCCACCCTTTCCCAACACAGCAGATGTACAGCAAGGGGCTGGCAAGAGGAGGAGACATGGAGATTTCGACAACTGGAAATGGAAATTAAGAGGAAGAAGCCAACAGAATCCAGGAAGGCATCTTTTGTCGTTCCAAAGACGAAGCTCTAGGAATTGTTGAGTCCTATCAGGACTCTTCCACCCCATCTTTCTACCAGGACTTCTGCCATCTATGAAACGGTCCTTTCATCCTTGGCCTCAAGGACTAATCCAGGAGAAAGTGCCAAACTTCTGGCACGGCTGCCAATTCGTTCCTACAAGTGCAAAGTTTCAAAATCAGCAGAAAGCTGATTTGGGATCCAAAGGCTGTTCTCAGAATTGAATTGGGCACAGACCAATTTATGACCTGTGTTGTGTATGATTTTTTTGTTATTGTTTGGAACCAGTTTCAAGAACGAAGTATTGAAAGAGGATGTAAAATTATTCTTGTTGACCTTTATCCTTCTGGTATACCTTAGGCACAATCAATTTAAGGGCAGATCAAAACCCCTTTGTTCCTATCGAGAGAGAAAATTCAAAGAGTTCACCTCTTTCCAAATCAAACATTCCTCCTGTCCCTCAACACTGTTTGAAATGGGGAAATAACTCAGGAGAAACACAAGGAAACCCAACTGCCTTTTGTCACTCATTTCTCTCGATAAAAGCGGGGGGCTTCGGCTCTGAGAAATGTCAGGCAGCCAGAGACCTTGAATACAAAATCCAGGGCTGTGTAATTTGGCCCTGGATTTACTTGATGATGCTGAAGTGTCAGAAGGGGTTCATCTGAGGATATGCAAACATCTTTGCATTGAACAGATATCCAAGTATAGGAGAGAGGGGGGAGGCAGAGAAGGAAGGAAGAGAGGGAGAAGGAAAGAGAGGGGGAGAGAGGTAAGGGAGAGGGAGAAGGGGAAAGGAGAGGGAGTGACAGAGAGAGAAACAGAGAAAGTGGGAAAAGGGAAGGAGAGGAAAAGAGAGAGAGAAAAGCAGAGGAGGGAAAAGAGAGAGGGAAAGAGAGAGGGAGGTAGGGAGAGAGAGGGAAAGGAGAGAGAGGTGGGAAAGAAGAGGGAGAGAGAGGGAGAAAGAGAAAGAGACAGAAAAGGGGGAAAGGGAAAGAGAGGGAAAGAGAGAGGGAGGGAAGTAGGGAGAGGGGGAAAGGAGAGGTAGGGAGGGGCAAGAAGAGGTAGAGAGGAAGAGAAAAGGAGGGAGGGACAGACAGAGAGACAGAAAGAGGGGGAGAGGGAGGGAGGGAGACAAAGAGAGGGAAAGGAGAAGGAGAGGGAAGGGGAGGGGAGGGATGGAGAAGGCGGAGAGAGGGGGAAAATAGGGAGAGAGAAGGAAGAGAGAGGGAGAGGGATGGGAAAAGAGAGGGAGAGGGATAGAGAGGGGGAAGGGAGGGAGAGAGAGAGAGAGAGAAGTTATTAAAACAAACAGGAAACAGAGGCTGGGTTTTTTTGGGACATTGCAAACATTTGCGATGTATATTGAGAAGGGGAGACGTGTTCAACGGCGAAGTGAAGGAGACAATATATTTAGAGCCGAATTGGGTCCCGGCCATCTCTAAGACACCTGAAGGACATTTGAAAGGAGGCAGCCCCCTCCAACTTCTCCAGCTGGCCACTTCAAGCCACGGAGATGTTGGTGGGATAAGTCTCCTTGTCAGTAACATTGGAGCTGATTAATACAAATGAAGTGTTGGCTTGAAATGCGAGAGTGCCCAGTCGGATTTATTTGCATAATTACTCCAAAAAAAAAATCAACCCCTCCTTTTCCCCAAGAGAGTTGGTTGCGCAGTTCACATTTATTTGTCCAGTGTTGTTGTACCTGTCAAACTTAATCTATTCTGGCTGTTTCTGAGAAAATAATCCAAGCATCAAAAGAACCAGCAACTCCAGGAACTGGGGGGGAAAGACCCATTGAAGGATCGCATCCAACTTGTGGGTCCTTGGCAGAGTTGGGCTTTTATCAGGAACTGTGTTTGAACAGAGGAGGTTGAGCTGATCCACAATGGAACTGATTTACAGCAGAAGTTGAGGAGAATAAGCAACGATGGGGAAAATGTATCACGGCCAAAACCGTCTATTCAGTGGCGGGATTCAAAAAAATTTTTTCCTACCGGGTCTGTGGGCAAGGCTTGGTGGGCATGGTGTCAACTCATAAAATATGGTCTATGGTCTTTTACAGTTGCCAACAGAAAGGGAGGGGGAGCAGTGGGGCAGCTTGCAAACCAAAACCGCATTCCATAAATGCTTTCAAAGATAGTAACTCGGTGACTGAAGTTTCTGCCAAGAGAAGCATGATCTGGAGAGGATAATTGATGACTCTGGCTATGGATGTGTCCCACTGGAGAATATGAATTACGATACACCCAGGGGGTTGAGGAAATCCAGGGTCAAGGGTGACAATGAATGATGTGTCTCAGAGTTGGTTACACCCAGGCAATGCCGGACCTTTTAACTCCCAATAAATCCTTTTGAAGTTTTGGAAGTTTGGCTCGAGACTCATGATTTAAATGGGGGTAACTGCAGGAATCCTGGCACATGGTTTAGTGGCAGAGGAAGGATACTGCAAAATCCCCCTTCCCTCCCCACCCCACTAACCTGCATTTCCAGCTCCATTCTCCTGTGCAGGGCAACCAAAGAAGACCCAGCCAATCAGCTGGGACTCAATGGGAGGCAGAGAAGAGATGGGGGCAAGGCCAGTCAGAGGTGGGATTTGCTGGAAACTAATCAAGGAGTGAAGCAACTTGGAATTAAGGAAAGAACTTCCTAACAATTAACCAGTAGAATGACTTGCTTTCAGAAGTTGTGGGTAGGCTCCATCCCTGGAGGTTTTTAAGAAAAGACTGGACAGCCATTTGACTAAAATGGTATATGGTTGAGTAGAGGGTTGGACTAGAAAACCTCCAAGGTCCTTTCCAGGTCTATTCTGATTGCTTGATTGAACTGGCAGAATGGTTTGCCTTCAGAAGTTGTGGGCACTCCATCCCTGGAGGTTTTTAAAGAAAAGACTGGACAGTCTGGAATGATATTGGGTCTCCTGCTTGAGCAGTGGGTTGGACTAGACGTCCTCCAAGGTCCCTTAATTCTCATTCGCTTGGATCCTTCTTCAAAGTGGTTGCCATGAAGAAAGCAGAGTAATAACTTTCTTTCCCTGCACACTTGTCCTGACCTCACAATGCCCAATCAACTCCTAACCCAATTAAATCTCGTAATTGGCGATTCTGGCACCCGTGAGGGTGTTATCTGAGTTCCTGACCACTGTCTCCATTTGATGGTGTCCATGCATCCTTCCACTAGAGATTACTGGCAAAGGTGGAGGACATTGTGAACCCTTTCATCGTTGGCCAGGTGAGGAGAAGCGGACTTTGGCTTGGCCGTGTTGCTACAGACAAGCAGTGTTTGGGAGCATTGAGTTCTGCCACAGACCTACTTGATTTAAAAAAAACAAACCACTTTCTCTGTTGCTTTTTCTTGGAAGATTTGTTTGGCAAATCAACACATTGGCTCTCCAAAGCATATTGGATTGGCTAAAACCTAACCCAAGAATCGGTCCATTTGAGGCCAAGATGTGATCTAGCACTTCTCTGAATGACCATTCGAAGTTATAACAACTCTGCAAAGAAGTGAGTCATTATTATTTTTTTCCACACTTATGACCATCACATCATCCCCATGGGGCCCATGATCCAAATTCGGATGCCTTGGCAACTGGTTCATATTTATGACGGTCGAAGTGTCCCCAGAGTAAGGACGCGGCGGCTCAGTGGCAAAGACGCTGAGTTTGTCGATCAGAAAGGTTGGGGCAGTTTGGCGGTTCGAATCCCTAGCGCCGTGTCATGGAGTGAGCTCCCAGCTTCTGCCAACCTAGCAGTTTGAAAGCATGTAAAAAAACATGCAAGTGGAAAAATAGGGGCCACTTTGGTGGGATGGTAACGGTGTTCCGTGCGCCTTCGGCGTTCAGTCATGCTGGCCACATGATCACGGAGACGTCTTCGGACAGCGCTGGTTCTTCGGTTTTGCAACAGAGATGAGCACCGCCCCCTAGAGCTGGAAATGACTAGCACGGATGTGTGAGGGGAACCTTTACCTTCACTTAGTGTCCCCAGGGGTACGTGATCCCCTTTTACAACCTTCTGACAAGCAAAGTCAACGGGGTCGTTTAACAACCAGGTGGCTAAATTATGAACTGCTATGATTCACCTAACAACTGAGGCCAGAAAGGTGGTAAAAGGGAGCGAAACTCACTTAACCAATGTCTCACTTAACAACAGAAATTTTGGGCTGAGTTATGGTCATAAGTCTCAGTATATTCTCCGTAGTACTGCAGGGAGGTTGCTGGGTATCATCGGAATGAGCCAGAAAAAGGCCTGATATTTACCAATGATCCAACTATAACCTTTGACACATCGGATACAAAAGTAGGATGTGGGGAAATGATTTCTGTCTCACGCCCCTCAAATGGCTCAAAGATCTATTCTCTTTTTTCACCCCACCTCTTATTCTCCACCATCCCCGTGGCATTTTCCTTCTCATTATGAATGATCTATGAATTTCCATTCCTTGGTCTTCGAAGCTGATATTTACAGCCTCTCCTATAATTACAGGAAATTAATTTGTTTAAAATCGGTGCGCCGATAAGGAAGGGTGGGGTGAGGGAAGGAAACTTTCTCAAACCGACAGAAAAGGGAGAGAGAGAGAGAGAGAGAGAGAGAGAGAGAGAGAGGGACGAAATAAGAGAAAAGAGACAGAAGAGAGAGAAAAGAGAGAGAGAAAAGAGAGAGAAGAAAAAAAGACAGAGAAAAAGAGAGAAGAGAGAGAAAGAAAGAGAGGAGGAGAGAGAGAGAGAGAGACAAAGAGAGATGAAAAGAGAGAAGAGACAGAAAAAGAGAGAGAGAAGAGAGAAAGAGAAAGGGAGAGAAGAAAGAGAGAGAGAAAAAGAGAGAAGACAGAGAGAGGAGAAGAGAGAAAGACAAAAAGAGAGAAAAGAGACAGAAAAAGAGAGAGAAAAGAGAGAAAAAGAGAGGGAAAAGAGAGAGAAGAGAAAGAGAGAGAAGAAAGAAAGAGAGAGAAAAAGAGAGAAGACAGAGAGAGGAGAAGAGAGAAAGACAAAAAGAGAGAAAAGAGACAGAAAAAGAGAGGGAAAAGAGAGAGAAGAGAAAGAGAAAGAGAGAGAAGAAAGAGAGAGAGAAAGAGAGAAGACAGAGAGAGGAGAAGAAAGACAAAAAGAGAGAAAAGAGAGAAAGAGAGAGAGAAAAGAGACAGAAAAAGAGAGAGAAAAGAGAAAGAAGAAAGAAAGAGAGAGAAAAAGAGAGGGGAGAGAAAGAACTTCAATAAATCCCAGCTACTTTTTGGCGTCCTGTCTCTGAGCAGAATTAAATTGCCTTGACACTGATTCAACTTTTAATTTTAATACAATGAATCTCTTTGTGATGCATCAAATCTGTGAAATGAATTAGAAACAAAGGGGGGTCCGTTTCTTCCTTGGATTACCTCATTGGCACAAAGATAGCTGCAAAACATCTCCTCTCTAATCTTGGTGACTCAACCGTCTCTACTCAAACCCTGTGAGGAGCTGGGTGGGTTCAATCAAGGAGAACATTGGTAGCTTGGGGTCGAACTGTGGCTTCCTTGGTGCCCTCTGAGCTTGGTGGTTTTCTTGAAGACGTTTCATGACCCTCATCAATGCTAGAGTGGTACAGAGCAGTACTAGCACTGATGGTGTTACCTAGTTGAGTAATGAAATGTCTGCAAAAAACCCACCAAGCTCAGAGGGCACCAAAGATGCCACAGTCCTCCTCTTCCTCCTCCTCCTCCTCCTCCTCTTTGCAAACCAAGCTCCCTTCTAGCACTGATGATGTTACCTAGTTTGGGTCATGAATATTTGAAAAGAATAACAGAATGTAACAGAGTTGGAAGGGACCTTGGAGGTCTTCTAGTCCAACTCCTTGCTCAAGCAGGAGAACCTATACCATTTCAGACAAATGGTTGTCCAATCTCTTCTTAAAGACTTCCAGTCATGGAGCATCCACAACTTCTGGTGGCAAGCTGTTCCACTGGTTGATTGTCCTCACTGTTAAGAAATTTCTCCTTAATTCCAGGTTGCTTCTCTCCTTGATGAGTTTCCATCCATTCCTTCTTCTCCTGCCTTCTGGTGCTTTGGAGAATAGCTTGACCCCACTCTTCTTTGGGGCAGCCCCTGAGATATTGGAGGACTGCTATCAAGTGTACCCACCTAGCTAACTTTCCCCTCTCAAATGGGGCACCTTCCCCGTTCCTGGTTTCCCAATTTGTCACAGCTTTGAACTAAACCCAACCCAACTAATGGCCTGTGAATACAACCCAAGGAAAGGAGACCAAACTCTTGTGTGTAGTTCTATTATTGCTCTAAAACATCAGGAGGGCTATAATTGAAGATGGATGGTCGGCCTGAAACACAAAGTTTTATAAGATAAACATCCTTCTGAAAGATGACAGGTGTTTAGAAAACTTCTCTATGATGGAGAGAAGGCTTAGGCTTCTAAAAATAGAGAGAGAAACAAGAGTTGATCTGCAAGTTGGTCTTTGTAATATTTAAACCAGAGACTCAAGAACACCTCGGAGAACATTGGTAATCAAGTGATGCTCAGATTGCAGCCCGGGAAACATTCCATATTCCTGCTTGTTCAGAAGAATCCAGACTCAACCCTGGAGGGACAGAGCTTTGGAAAACTCTTCCATGAGAAGTCTTCCCCCTGGAATTTAGTGAGTTTATCGATGAGGAAACCACCCACCATTCCAAAAACTCCTGGTAGAGGTGGGTTGAAATGACTCAACTAGAGGATGAAGAATATAAAGTTTGGGGACCATACAGATAAGATATTGTCCTGTGGCTTCTCATCACAGTAGCTGTCTCCAGTCCCAGTTAGGAATTGGCCCTTCTAATCTCCCCATTGTTTTTCCAGATCTTGTTGGCAATTCCATTTTTTGGGACCTTCCCTGAATATTTTAACAGTGGTGTCAGTGATAGTCTTCTCCTTTGTCTTCTCTCTTTCTCCACTCCATAACACACCCTGTCCTTTATAGAACCGATGACATTACCTAGTTGGGTCATGAAAGGTCTGCAAGAAAACAGCCAAGGGAGCCCCAAGGACTCCAGAGTTCATCTCCTCCTCCTCCTCCTCTTCCCCCTCCTCCTCCTTTTCCCCCCTCCCCCTCCTCTCTGCACACCCCACCCCCTTCTAGCTTGATGACATTACCTAGTTGGGTCATGAAACGCCTGCAAGAAAACCACCAAGCTCAGAGAGCACCAAGGGCCCCACAGTCCTCCTCCTCCTTTTCCAAACCCAACTCCCCTTCCAGCACTGATGACGTTACCTAGTTGGGTCATGAAACGTCTGCAAGAAAACTGCCATGATCAGAGAGCACCAAGGACCTCACCCTTCAACCCTGAGCTAGAGATCCTCCCTTCTATCGATGGCAAGATATTTCCCCAGAACACAGCACAACTTCGAAAACAAAGGCAGGAAAACCGAAGGCCAAGAAACCTTTCATGGAAGGGGGAAGATAATTTCAAAGAAGGTTTTAAGCCAAATTCCATGTTTCCCCAGCTCAGATTCTATGGATTGGCTTTGGGTGTAATCTTCAAGGGAAGCCTCTTGTGGCTACTTGCATGCAAGAGGCTATGCATACAACCCAGAATTTCGTCCACTGTCCTGATTTTTTTGGAATGCAGTATAAATTATTTGACTCAGTCAATTTTTAATCCATAAACACAGCTGGCTTGAAAAAAAAAAAAAACCAACAACAACAATCCCGGTTTAAAATCTCCGAATTTAAACAGTTAGGTAACTGAAAGGGGAAAATAAGAAGGAGAAGGATTCAAACTTCCACTACGGGTTTATTTGTTTTTTTAAGGATTTTGGATGCAAACCCTTCTGGAGGCCTGACAGCCCTTGAAACGATACCCAAAAAATAAACTTGCAAACCCGAAGATAAGACGTTTCTCAGCCTTTTTTTTTTTTTTAAGAATAGAGAAGTGGAAAGAAGGAGAAAGATGGAGAGCTAACCCTTTTGTTGTGTTTTGTTTTTGTTTTTGTTTTCCAATCCAGTAGTAAATATCAGATAGGGGGGAAAAAACCTCTCCCTTCTTTTTCCCTTCCTCTCCCCTTTCCTTGCTCTTCAAAACACTACGAAATTAATTGTTTGAGGAACAGGAACACCATTCCCTCTGTTTCACCCCCCCAAATATAAGCTTTGTGTACACTGTTTATATATCTAAATGAGATACAGTATTACTCTTGGCGGGGTGGATAAAGTTGGACCAAAAATAGACAAAAGAACAGCTCGGAATCATCAACCTGACTCTAAAATGTACTGACATCTCTCTCTCTCTCTCTCTCTCTCTCTCTCTCTCTCTCTCTCTCTCTCTCTCTCTCTCTCTCTCTCTCTCCTCCCCTCTCTCAATCTCTCTTTCTCAATCTCTTCTCTCTCTCTCCCCCCCTTCACTCTGTGCCCTCAGTGGGCTGAGACTCAAAGTGAAGTTCAAACAAGTTCATCTTGTTTAATAAATGAAGTATCTCTTTCGTAGCAGCCAAAACATGGAACAGCCCACAGCAGAGAAGGAAATGGTGTTCCTTTGCCTTCATTTAAACATTGTCCTCGTCTATGGTGGCACTTAGAAACCCTGGTCAAGATGATGATGATGATTAGCTAAATATTTATACCCAAAGAAGATGGGGTTAATCTATCATCTATCTATCTATCTATCTATCTATCTATCTATCTATCTATCTATCATCTATCTATCTATCTATCTATCTATCTATCTATCTATCTATCAGAGGTTGACCCCATCTTCTTTGGGTATAAATCTCTCTCTCTCTCTCTCTCTCTCTCTCTCTCTCTCTGTGTGTGTGTGTGTGTGTGTGTGTGTGTGTGTGGTCTGAAATGGTATAGGATCTCCTGCTTGAGGATGGACTAGAAGACCTCCAAGGTCCCTTCCAGCTCAACTCTGACCTATTCTATTCTATTCTATTCCTATATTATCCTTCTATTCTATTCTATTGTATTCTATTCTATTCTATTTATTCTATTCTATTCTATTCTATTCTATTCTATTCTATTCTATTCTATTCTATTCAATTAGATTCTATTTTATTCTATTCTGATTAGATTCTATTCTATTCTATTCTAATTAGATTCTATTCTATTCTATTCTACTCTACTCTTCACCTACCCCTATTCTATTCTATTCCTATTCCTATTACCTTCCCTTCCCTTCCATATTCTATTCTATTCTATTCTATTCTATTCTATTCTATTCTATTCTATTCTATTCTATTCTATTCCAATTAGATTTTATTTTATTCTATTCTGATTAGATTCTATTCTATTCTAATTAGATTCTATTCTATTCTATTCTATTCTATTCTATTCTATTCTATTCTATTCTATTCTATTCTATTCTATTCTATTCTGGCACAGCAATCTTCACTGGCCTTGCAACCAACCAATATGATCGTTATTGATGGAATTCACGACAACAATTATTATTTTAAAAATGCATTCATTATAACTATAATGAATAACAAGACTATTCAACCATCTTAAGCGGGAGAACCCCAATTCAGTGTGTGTGATTCGATTTGGAAAGATTTTTTCAGAAGCATTCCCGTCCGATCTGTTTTACATTTTTCAATTAATCCGGGAAAAGGCTGTCTTTGCACGCACGAGCCATCGTCGGCTCCATGAACCGGGTCCAAATAATTTCAAACTGAATCAAAAACACTGACTTTTCAATCTACCAGTTCTATCTGAACAGGAGATGGAAGAGAACTGAATTGCCTTCATATAAATATCTAGGCCAAGATGATTGGCTGAAGGGTAAAACATACGAAGAATGGTTGCAGGAACCGGGCATGGCTAGTCTAGCGAAGAGAAGGACCAGGGGAGACAGGAGAGCAGCCTTCCAATATTTGAGGGGCTGCCACAGAGAGGAGGAAGGGGTCAAGCTATTTTCCAAAGCCCCCGAAGGCCAGACAAGGAACAATGGATGGAAAGTGACCAAGGAGAGATTCAACCTGGAAAGAAGAAGTTTTCTGACAGTGAGAACAATCAACCGATGGAATAGAAGTTGCCCTCGGAAATTGTGGGAGCTACATCACTGGAAGCTTTCAAGAAGAGACTGGACTGCCATCTGTCAGAAATGATGTAGGTTCTCCTGCTTGGACTAGAAGACCTCCAGGGTCCCTTCCAACTCTGTTATTCTGTTACACTATAATCCCAGATCAATAACTCAGTGGAATGGCATCCCTTCCGAAGGTGTGGGTTTGCCAACACTGGAGGTTTTGAAGAAGAAATTGGAAAGCCATTTGTCTGGAAGAGGGGGTTGGACTAGAGGACCTCCAAGGTCCCTCTCAAGATCTGCTCTTCTGTTAGGTTCGGGTAGATCTTTCCTGAGTGTCAAGGCAGAGGGAATGGTGGATTGATTAGCTAGCAATTAACTGTCCTTGTGTAGCATTACTGTAAAGAGCAGGCGTCTCATCCATTTTTGGATTTCCCCGCTGAAGTGCAATAAAGAGCGATAATTAATAAAACAAAAATCTTGTTTTGGGTTCGGTCAATGTTGGGATGGGAAAATATTTAGAAATTCTGCATGAATCACTCTCCTCTCTTTCATGGGTTGCCAATGTAACAAAAAAATGTTCACACCAAAACCAGAAATGCTCCTGGGGAGCATTTGTGGCTTCCATTGACTACTCAGAATAGAATATTTGTGTCTTTTTCACATAAACAAAATGGACGTGGTTTGTCATTGTCTTTTTCCAGAATAGGCTACTTTAAACAGGGAATTACTTTTTTTGTTACAATAAATTTCTATTGTTTTCCACCAGTACAAATCTTAATTAATTTTTCAACAGCTTTAACATCAACATATAATATTATCTTATATTTCTAATGTCTTATATTTCTAATGTCTATATCATTAATACATATTGCCCTTATTTACAATTATTATTATTATACATCCTTAACCTTTCTATCTAATTGTATCTTACGTATCACTTTCTTGAGGATTCTTATATAGTCATATCTCTCTTTTTCTAGCCACATGTACCATCTATGCCAAACTGAGTAGTATTCCAATTCTTCTTTTTCTCTTATTTTTAGTGTGAGCATATCCATTTCAGCACAGTCTGCTATTTTTTGTATAATTAATTGTTTTGTTTGGGATCATCTGCTCTTTCCACATTTGCACGTAAGCTATTCTGGCCGCTGTCAATAAGTGTAAAATTAAGTACTTTATCTTTTTCGGATATTGTTTTTGAATCATCCCAAGTAGGTAGAGTTCCAGTTTGAATTCAATTTGATATACTTTAAACAGAGAATAACTTCTTATTAAAACTTCCAGGCTAGCCTTCAGTGCCCTAATCCTCTCCCCACTTAATAGATCTGGCCTTCCTTAACTTTTCAAGGTGAGCCAAGCTCAGCTAGTTGCCACCACAGGTCTGGGTCGGAGAAGAATTTTCAAGGCTTTGAGACTTCACCACGTCTTTAAGAAGATTTTCTTCAGATCCCCTGAGGTTTCTTTCCATGCCTGATTCAGGAGAACATTATCCAGGGTCTTTTCCGACCCCCAACTCAAGCTTTTCTTGGAATTTTTGCCATAGACTGTTCCTCTTTATAACCTCTAGTAGCGTTGCCTGGGTATTTATTTATCCCAATCCTGAATTAGGCAAGAAAATCCTGTAGTTGGGACTCACACTGTTGTACTGTCTCTCCTGCAACATCGCAATTCTTATATTCCTCCACAAGAGGGAGCGCTACTGTGAAGTTGTGACCATAGTAACGCCACTGTGTTTCTTCTGAGGTGGGTAAAATTCTTCTGAGGTGGGTAAAATGAGGACCCAGATTGTTGGGGGTGGGGGGGTAAGAGGCTGACTCTGTAAAACACTTAGACAGGGCTGTAAAGCACTGTGAAGTGGTATATAAGCCTAAAGGCTAAGTGCTATGAAGAGTTGTGGCGGCATAGTGGTTAGAATGAAGAATTGCAGGCAATTCTGCCCACTGCCAAGAGTTCAATCCTGATCGGCTCAAGGTTGAATCTGCCTTCCATCCTCCCAAGGTCGGTAAAATGAGGACCCAGATTGTTGGGAGGGTAAGAGGCTGAATCTGTAAACCATTGAGAGGCGGCTGTAAAGCACTGTGAAGCGGTATAGACGTCTCAGTGCTATTGCTATTTATCCAGAGAGATACAGGGTATCCTGCTTGAGCAGATGGCTGGATTAGAAGACCTCTAAGGTCCCCTCCAACTCTGTTATTCTTGGAAGATGGAAAGGACATCCGTCAACAAGGGATGCAGGCTTGCCAGAGGCCTTAAAGTCATGGGTTTATGAAACGCATGTCCCAAGCTGATTCCGTTTGGAGATCTAAAGTGGGATTTCCACTCAGGGAAACGGGACCCTGGTGTTCTGATCATCATCTGTTCGGATGGCTGGAAAGAGCGCTAGATGGCTCCCCATCCGAAGAAGCGGAAATCTTTCCCTTAATGACTCTCGAGCGAAGAGGGTATTTCCGCCGCTTCCATTTATGCCTCCACCCATTCCCAATTAGGAGCTGCTGGCGAAAAATGTGGCTCTTAGTTGAGTGATGTGGATCAATGGTGCTAGCAGGGTATTATGGTAAGCCCTCAATTTTGCCTCTGGAGAACCCGAGTCTTCATTTACATATGCAGAATAGAGGCTGTGTGTATCAAGTGGTTCTCTTCCAGGAAGGGAGGGAGGGAGGGAAGGAGATGAAGGAAGGGAGGGAGGGAAGAAAATGAATGAATGAAAGAAGGGAGGGAGATGAAGGGAGGGAGGGAGGGAGGAAGATGAATGGAGGGAGGGAGGGAGGAAGAGAGGAAGATGAAGGGAGGGAGGAAATGAAGGGAGGGAGAGAAGGAGATGAAGGAAGGGAGGGAGGGAGGAATGGAAGGAGATGAAGGAAGGGAGGGAGGGAGGAAAATGAATGAATGAAAGAAGAGAGAAAGATGAAGGGAGGGAGATGAATGAATGAAGGGAGGGAGGGAGGAAGGGAGGAAGGGAGGAAGATGAATGAATGAAAGAAGGGAGGGAGGGAGGAAGATGAATAAAGGAAGGGAGGAAGAGAGGAAGATGGAGAGAGGAAGATGAAGGGAGGGAGGGAAGGAGATGAAGGGAGGGAGGGAGATGGAAGGTATGAAAAGAAAGGAAGGAAAGAGAAGGGAAAGAAAGGAAGAAGGAAGGAAGGAATTTGAGGGGGAAGAGAACTGTGATTATTTCCCATTTCCATATGTAAATAACTTTGCCCCTTTGAAGCAGAGAGAACACATAACTCTGTTTTTCCAACTCCACCAAAGTACATTTCCAGATTTTTGTCTTTCAATATCCTTGAAAAACACAGAAGCCAAACACTATTCTTGAAAGTGGTTTACTCCTTCGGGGAGGACCCAAACTGGCTACAGTGGGGTGTAACTGGGGGGTGCTGCTGGCAGGATTAGGCCAAACAAAGCTTCCTGCAAGCTTCAGAATCAACGCTAGCTTTGATTTATAAGCTAGCAAAATTAGATTACAGTTGGGCCAGCTTGCCTTGGCATTGCAATTACTCATAAAGCATATATTACGGTTATGTGTGCTGGTGTGTTCAGACCACCACACTCACAAACATATGCATGCTTACACCCTGTTTTAGAACAACAACAAAAAAGCAACAGGAAACTTAAGTCCAAATTCTAACCTTTTAACTTCGTGGGAAGTTGGACCCCCCCCCCCCCCAAATAGCTCTGTGAAATAAATAGGATATCTATATTTACTTCTTAGCCTGTTGCTCCCCTGGGTGTTCAAATGTAGGAATTGCCTTTTCCCAGCTGCTAAATAACTGCACACCAGAACAACTAGACACAAGGACAGTTTTTTTCCCCCAACTCCATCACTCTGCTAAACAAATAATTCCCTCGACACTGTCCAACTATTTATAAAGTCTGCACTATTATTACTATTAATCTTCTCATCACTCCTTATCACCCATCCCCTCCCACTTGTGACTGTATGACTATAACTTGTCACTTGTATCCTTATGATTTATATTGGATTGTTTCCTAGTATGATTTGATTGCTTATTGTCCCCTATGACTATCATTAAGTGTCCTACCTGATGATTCTTGACTCTTGATGAATGTATCTTTTCTTTTATGGACACTGAGAGCATTTGCACCAAAGACAAATTCCTTGTGTGTCCAATCACGCTTGGCCAATAAAGAATTCTATTCTATATGAATGAATTAATGAATTAAAGCTTAAGTAAAGTTAAGGTGGTTGAGTTGAGCTCCACATCCTAGATAGGTTGTCTTCTTCTAGTCTAGGCGATCATTTTGTCTCCCAGTTTGACTTATAATCCTTTGAATTTCCTGGCTTAGTACTAAAGAAGGATTGATCCTGCTGAGGGTTGTTGTTTTTTAAAAAAAGATCCAAACTTGGTTTGACGCTGACTGCTGCTCGGTCCAGGTCAATTTGCCTCTTAATTGAGCTTCACTCCTAATTAACTCTGCACCTTTGAAGTTGTCTTGGCAGTGTGAACTTATTGTCTGATGAGTAATCAAGGTTGCTAGGCGTTGCAATGGGTTACAATCAGCGAGCAGAAATTGATCCAAGCTACTTACAGTTAGCTGGTTGACTTACACTGAACTCAGACTGGATTTCATGGGCTTCTCGTGCCATCTGGTGGCAAGATGCTGCAATTTAGAACTTAGAATAGAATAGAGCTGGAAGGGACCTTAGAGGTCTTCTAGTCCACCCCCCTGCTCAAGCAGGAGAACTTATGCCATTTCAGATTTCTCTTCTTAAAAACCTCCAGTGATGGAGTGCCCATAACTTCTGAAGGCAAGCTGGAGGTTTTTGAAGTATTTCTAGCAGGACTTCCAGATTCCGTAACAGCTTTTTTCCGTCTGGTAAACTTGCAAGATTTGTTTCTCTTGCCATGTACATGTATTATACATCCGAACTAGACTGTGCTTCTTTCTCTGTGTCATATATGTGGGTATATGCATAAGTTTTGTATTTATTTATTCTGTCATGGTTATGCAGTGTGTATTGGTGACCCTTTGAGAGCTGTATCCAATGTAATTTCATTTTAATGTATGCTGATTAGTGCACACTCAAAGTGACAATGAAGTATTCCATTCCATTTTTAATTCATATTCTATTCTATTCCATTTCATTCCATTCCATTTTTAATTCATATTGTAATTCTATTATATTCTATTCCATTCCATTCCATTCTTAATTTATATTCTAATTCATATTCTATTCTATTCTATTCTATTCTATTCTATTCTATTCTATTCTATTCTATTCTATTCCATTCCATTCTTAATTCATATTCTAATTCTATTCTATTCCATTCCATTCCATACTTAATTCATATTCTATTCCATTCTATTCTATTCTATGCCATGCCATGCCATGCCATGCCATGCCATTCCATTCCATTCTATTCTATTCTATTCTATTCTATTCTATTCTATTCTTCTCTTCTCTTCTCTACTCTACTCTACTCTACTCTACTCCACTCCACTCCACTCCACTCCACTCCACTCCACTTCCACTTCACAGTGGAACGGCTTTGCCTCCAGAAGTTGTGGATGCTCCAAAAATGGAGGTTTTTAAGAAGAGATTGGACAGCCATTTGTCCAAAATAGAGTCAGGGGGTTGGGCTAAAAGACCTCTAGGGTCCCTTCCAAGTCTGTTATTCTGTTCCATTTGAGACGTCTATGGAGATTCTCAATTTCATTTGAGACAGGTTCTAGACAGTTTCCCCATGGAAACAACTTGCTTGACAGTGAGATGGCATATAAATTTAATAAATAAATAAATGCATAAAATAATGGGTATTAGACCAGCCCAAATCTAGGACCTCTTGATGGAATATGGATTCTCTTTTTTCCAACTTGGGGGAGAAAGAAGGTTTGGAAAATCAACTTTCCGAAATAAGAAATGAGCCGACTTATTCTTCTACCGATGACTTCCATTGGCTCAGCCATGTGCAGCTGAATTGGTCCATAGGAAATGAAGGAGAAAAAGGTCAGCAATACACTTCTCTCCAAATCACAGCCCTTTTCTCATTTCCCCAGAGTTGGAAAGGTACGGAGAGAGGAAAATAAAGAGCAAAAAAACCCCTCAACCCAAATGTGCTTGCTATTCCCAGGAAATTAAGCCACCCTTCTTTCATTAGACTAAATTGAAACATAGAGATTTGCCACCGGAAAGATGCCGGTGTCCTTCCTAGGCCAAATTACCCAATCAGAGCAGAATAATAAAGGCCTTTGAGTCCATGCATGCTCCACTAGGCACCTCTCTCTTTTCCCATCATGAGTGGAAATTATACCTCTGAAGAAAAGTCAATGCCCTTCGCGAGATGACTCCATTAAGCGATGCACTTACAGAGGCGCCTAATGAGAAAAAGGAAGATTTGGATGTAATGAGCCTTTTTGCTCCTTTGATAGGAATGCGGGCGATGCTCCTTGCAGAGTTTCGTGGTCTGCACTCAGGATGGCTGGATGGGGCGTTTCTGAAAACGGAAGGAAATATTGGCAGCTTGAGGCTGGAGTGTGGGGTCCTTGGTGCTCTCTGAGCTTGGTGGTTTCCTGGCAGACGTTTCATGACCCGACTAGCTAACACCGCCAGGGCTAGAAGGGAGTGGGGTTTGCAAAGAGGAGGAGGAGGAGGAGGAGGAGGAGGAAGGAGGAAGGAGGAAGGAGGAAGGAGGAAGGAGGAAGGAGGAAGGAGGAGGAGGAGGAGGAGAAGAAGAAGAAGAAGAAGAAGAAGAAGAAGAAGAAGAAGAAGAAGAAGAAGAAGAAGAAGAAGAAGAAGAAGAAGAAGAAGAAGAAGAAGAAGAAGAAGAAGAAGAAGAAGAAGAAGACTGTGGGGTCCTTGATGTTCTCTGAGCTTGGTTTTCTTGTAGACGTTTCATGACCCGACTAGCTAACATCGCCAGGGTTAGAAGGGAGTGGGGTTTGCAAAGAGGAGGAGGAGGAGGAGGAGGAGGAGGAGGAGGAGGAGGAGGAGGAGGAGGAGGAGGAGGAGGAGGAGGAGGAGGAGGAGGAGGAGGAGGAGGAGGAGGAGGAGGAGGAAAAGGAAGAAGAAGAGAAGGAAGAGGAGAAGAAGACTGTGAGGTACTTGATGCTCTCTGAGCTTGGTGGTTTTCTTGCAGACGCTTTCATGACCCGACTAGCTAACATCGCCAGGGTTAGAAAGGAGTGGGTTTGCAAAGAGGAGGAGGAGGAGGAGGAGGAGGAGGAGGAGGAGGAGGAGGAGGAGGAGGAGGAGGAGGAGGAGGAGGAGGAGGAGGAGGAGGAGGAGGAGGAGAAGGAGGAGGAGGAGGAGGAAAAGGAAGAAGAGGAGGAGGAAAAGGAAGAAGAAAAGAAGGAGGAGGAGGAAGAAGGAGAAGGAGAAGAAGACTGTGAGGTCCTTGATGCTCTCTGAGCTTGGTGGTTTTCTTGCAGATGTTTCATGACCCAACTGGGTAGCATCATCATTAACACTAGACCAACAATCAAGAAGTAAACAATGCTCCAATCCAGGAATTATCAACAGAAGACAAACAAGCTAACAGTAAACAAACAGACTAATCAAGGAGTCATCAAGAACACTCCCAAACAACACTCCCAAACCCCACTCCTTCTAGCACTGATGGTGTTACCTAGTGGGGTCATGAGATGTCTGCAAGAAAACCACCAAGCTCAGAGAGAGCCAAAGACCCCGCTGGTTCTGAAGACTTTGTGCAATTCCTTGCGCTCGGCTGATATCAAAAAATGAGTAAATTTGATGGGAGTCTTTCATCATTGGTTAACCTGATGACTTTTTTTATTAGAAGTGGGAAGGTATCCCATTCCACTGTCCCTCCCCAGCCTTTTTCAACCGATGGGATGAAAGAGGTCCAGATATCCAAACTGCTTTTGCCCAGGAATACCTTTGCACCTAACCAGTGGTGGGATTCAAATTTTTTACTTCTGGCTCTGTGGGTGTGGCTTGGTGGGCGTGGCAGGAGAAGATTACTGCAAAATCCCCCTTTCCTCCCCACCCCACTAACCTGCTTTCCAGCTCCGTTCTCCTGTGCAGGGCAACAAAAGGAGACCCAGCCGATCAGCTGGGACTCAATGGGAGGCGGAGAATAGATGGGGTTGGCGGGGCCAGTCAGAGGTGGCATTTGCTGGTTCTCCGAACAACTCAAAATTTCCGCTACCGGTTCTCCAGAACTGGTCAGAACCTGCTGACGGCCACTTCTGCATCTATTGGAATACTGGATCCAGTTTTGGGCACCACATTGCAAAAAAAGATGTTCAGAGGGGGAGGAAAGTGCAAAGGAGAGCAGCTAAGATGCTTAAAGGCCCGGAGACTAAAATGTGGGAAGAACGGTTGCACAAATTGGGTAGAGAAAAGAAGGACCAGGGGAGACAGGATAGCAGTGTTACAATATTTGAGGGGTTTGCCACAAAGAAGAAGGAGTCAAGCTATTCTCCAAAGCACCAGAAGGCTGGACAAAGAGCAATGGATGGAAACTAATCAAGGAAAGAAGCAACTTGGAATTAAGGAAAAACTTCCCAAGAATACACACCTCTGCCCCTACCTAGTTAAAGGGGGAATCAAGCCTTCCAGGGTGTCAATTGTCTCCCTGCACATTGCTTTGCAAATTTCTCTCCTCTCGGCTGTGCAAATTGCTTTTCCTATTCTTACCACGAGATGGGGGTGGCCGCTGTTGGAATGGGGGGAAAAACCCTTCTCCGGCCTCTTTGCCCTGCATTTTGGGTTACCTACATACAGAGGGACCGCGGATTTCGCTTACAACAAAGCAGGATTGATTGGCACGTTAACGTGACACTTCTACTTTCCACAGCTATCCAAGCCCTTGCTTGCAGCCAGTTGCCACGGAAGACTTCTAAGAAGACATTGGACAGCCACTTGTGTGGAATGGTTATAGGGTCTCCTGCTTGAGGAGGGGTTGGACTAGAAGACCTTCAAGATCCCTTCCAACTCTGTTATTCGGTAAACCCGAGAGTGTGAGGTTTTTTTTTTAACATGACTATGAACATTCGGGGTCTAATCTTGAGCTTGACTCTCTCCTATAGCCACAGCTGAGTCACTGTACAACTGAAAAGACCAAAAAGGACAGAACGTAGAGTTGGAAGGGACCTTGGAGGTCTTCTAGTCCAACCCCCTGCCTACGCAGGAAACCCTACACCACTTCAGACAAATGGTTATCCAACATCTTTTTAAAAACTTCCAGTGTTGGAGCATTTACAACCTCTGGAGGCAAGTTGTTCCACTGGTTTATTGTTTTAATTGCAAGGAAATTTCTCCTTAGTTCTAGGTTGCTTCTCTCCTTGATTAGTTTCCACCCATTGCTTCTTGTCCTGCCCTCAGGTGCTTTGGAGAATAGCTTGACCCCCTCTTCTTGGTGGCAGCCCCTCAGATATTGGTAGACTGATATCATGTCACCCCTAGTCCTTCTTTTCACTCGACTAGACATACCCAATTCCTGCAACTGTTCATCGTACGTTTCGAATCATCCCAAAGGGGCTTTAGAAAAGGCAAGAGGATTTTCTTGTTGTTGTTTTTCTTGAAGAAATTTCACTTCTCATCAAAGAAGCTCTTCAGAACATCTTCAGCGATCTCAGATAATATGTGTGCCAAGTTGTCTAGAAGGCCTCATTCTCCCCATATGACTTTGTAGCACTGATGATGTTACCTAGTTGGGTCATGAAATGTCTGCAAAAAAAAAACATGTAGCTCAGAGAGCACCAAGGATCCACAAACCTAATCCTCCTCCTCCTCTTCCTCTTCCTCTTCTTCCTCCTCCTCCTCCTCCTCCTCCTCCTCCTCCTCCTCCTCTCCTCCTCTTCTTTTTCCTTTTCTACTCCACAAACCCTACTCCCTTCTAGCACTGATGATGTTACCTAGTTGGGTCATGAAATGTCTACAAGAAAACCATCAAGCTCAGAGAGCACCAAGGACCCCACAGTCCTCCTCCTCCTCTTTTACTTCTCCACTCCACAAACCTCACTGCCTTCTAGCACTGATGATGTTACCTAGTGGGGGGTCACGAAACACCTGTAAGCAAATCACCAAGCACAGAACGCACCAAGGACCCCTCAATGGAAAAAACCTCTCTCATCCTTTAAAAATAAATTGGGGGTGATTTAGAACTTGTCTTCCTTCTTTCTTATAATCTTCTCCTAGTGCTGCTGCCCTGATTCCCCACCTTTTCGCCTGTCAAACCATAAATCTGGAAAGCCGTTTTCCAGTCATCGGCCAGCCGGAGCAAGGAGAACAGTAGGAAAATATTCCAGAGGAAGTTCTCAACAAGACTTTTTGGAGCTCAGATGTTTGGGGAAGCAATTGAGAGGTTTGCTTCTTACGTGGGACCCTTTCTTCCCCCCAGTTTTCTACCCACCCACCCTCCCACTTTGGATACGGTGCCAGAAACATAGTCCGAGAGGGGACTTCCGACTTCTCCTCCAGTGTGGCTGTCAGAGAACTATTGACGGATCCAATCCAGCTTCCTCTTGGCCTTCATAATGAATCTGTCACCATCCCGTTTTCTTTCTGGCACGGAAAAGGAGAGGGAGGGAGAGAATTGAGAAGTTTTGCTATTTATTCCCTTTTCTCTTGCTAATTTGAAGCCCAGCAAGGATGAGAGGATGATGGGGAGGAGGAGGGGGGGGGCGACTGAAAAGCCAAGGCAGAAATATCCATGGGAAGGCGAAGGGAAAAAAAAAAACCTCTTCCCTCAAGACCGGGGTGCAAAAACAAAATAGAAATGGGGAGGATGCAAAGACTGGGAGACGAAGGGAGTTGGGAAGGAGAGCCAAATGTCTTAACCTAGATACCAAGTTGAGGTTTAGATTAGGGTTTCTTCTTTTTTTTTTTCCCCCATAGAAAGAAGAAATGAATGGTTGGCTTCAAGCCAGGCTTTGGCAGTGGAGTTTATTCTGATCTCATGTCCAGCATCTATCAGTCGAGGGTTTATTTTTTTGAGAGAGAGAGAGAGAGGCACCATTAAATAGCAGAATTTTTCATAGTTTGTCTTGGCCCCAGGAGGCCTTAGCATCCCTGCCCTTGTTAGCTGCTGGAGAAAGGGAGGGAGGGAGGGAGGGAGGGAGGGAGGGAGGGAGGGAGGAAGGAAGGAAGGAAGGAAGGAAGGAAGGAAGGAAGGAAGGAAGGAAGGAAGGAAGGAAGGAAGGAAGGAGGGAGGGAGGGAAGGAAGGGGGTGGAGGGGTGAAATGGGACAGGTCTCCAGAGATGGAGAACTGGGGGCAGGGAAGCAAGGGTGAAACAATGGAGCTTTGTGCCTTCTCTCCCCCCCACGCCCACCTCCCCCAAAACCCTCACGCCACCACAACCCTCCGAGGGAGACTTGGATCCACCTTGCTCGGAGGTTGCCAAAGAGCCCAGGAAGAGCCAACTGGGAAGATTCTCCGAGGCTCATCGCTTCAAAGCATCTCGAGATTTACTGCCCCGTATAACCCATGCTGTTTTCCACACCCCTTGCTTCCTGTCCATAAATCCAGGGGAAAAGAAGAAGAAAATTGGAAGTGGTGGGCAAAAAAAAAAAAAAGGAAGTCCATGCTTTGGTCGGAGAATGGCACCAGGGGATTTATAATGCAACCTGTGGCCCCCTGCTCTCTCTTTTTTTTCTTGGATTGGCTCCGCCAAGGCAGAAGAGAGATGGGCCCTTCTCAAAGCGGCGTGTAAGGATTTGGGAAAGAGAGAAAACCTGGAGCTAGAATTGGATCAGCTGCCTGGTGTGCCCTTCTTCTCGGATGCCAACCATTCAGTCATCCAGACATAGAACATAGAATAATAATAGAGTTGGAAGGGACCTTGGAGGTCTTCTTGTCCTTCTAGTCCCCTGCTCAAGTAGGAAACTGTCTATACCAAGGGTCTTCAAACTTGGCAAGTTTAAGACTTGTAGACTCCAACTCCCAGAATTCCTGAGCTACATCCATGTCTGCTTTTCCTTGAGATCCGGCTTATTGTCTTCCTTTGCTCTCTTCTCCTCTACTTTGCTCTCCTCTCCTCTACTCCCTATGCCAAGGGTCTTCAAACTTGCCAAGTTTAAGACTTGTGGACTTCAATTCCCAGAATTCCTGAGCTACATCCCCGTCTGCTTTTCCCTGAGATCCGGCTTATTGTTTTCCTTTGCTCTCTTCTCCTCTATTTTGCTCTCCTCTCCTCTACTCCCTATGCCAAGGGTCTTCAAACTTGCCAAGTTTAAGACTTGTTGACTTCAATTCCCAGAATTCCTGAGCTAACATGACTGGAGGAGGAATTCTGGGAGTTGAAGTCCACAAGTCTTAAAGCTTTCAAGTTTGAAGATCCCTGTCCTATACGCTGAATATGAGACTCAAGACAATTCATGCACAACCTCTTTTTGGCTATGGAGATTCTCAGTCATCCAAGTCATGGTTGTCCCAAAGATTATTTTTTTTTACAAGAGGCAACTGAACTTTCAAAAGGAACATTTGATTACATGTATTTCTACATCTCCAGATACCTTCAGTTAAATAAGATCCAACTTTGAGTTAAGATGACCAACCCAGTGAGAACTGAATAACGTCCTTCTTGGTCTTTCTTCATTAGCATGTAGTCACCCAGTAGAAGTTGCTTTCACTTAAGTAAAAAAAAATAGAAATACTACATTCTGAATTGTGTCCATCCCATTGTATGATTATTTTTTTCACATAAAAGTCAAATCCCCGTGTGCATCTGGTCCAACTATACACTTTTATTCTGCTGTATTCCCAGGATGTAGAGTTGATAAAGAGCCTCAGTGGTGCAGTGGCTAGAATGCAAGACTGCAAGCTACTTCTGCTGACTGCCGGCTGCCTGCAATTTGGCAGATCGAATCTCTCCAGGTTCAAGGTCGATTCAGCCTTTCATCCTTCCAAGGTGGGTAAAATGAGGATCCAAATTGTTGGGGGCAATACGCTGACTCTGTAGACCACCTAGAGAGGGCTGAAAAGCACTGTGAAGTGGAATATAAGTCTAAGTGCTATTGCTATGTTAACTGTAGCCCACAAATGAGAGACCAAGGCAGGTGTTGGAGAAGGGCAGTATTTTCACCCTTAGTCTAACATGTCCAAAGTTGGCTTCAGTGAATAAAATCAATTAAGCTTTGTCGCCTGTCTTGGAGGCAAGTCAAGGAGTTTACTGACTTCAACAGGCACAGGATAATAATCGACACAAGGTCTAGGTTTCTGACAACTCATGAAGGAGAACAGACCAGCTCAACAGTGGAATAAGGCCCCAGCAGTGAGGCAAATAGAAGAGACAGATTTTTTTTCCTCCCCAGCAGATGTTTATTTTACCACTGAAGGTTTTCCAAAAGGAGACCGGTTAATGAGTTTTACAGATCTTTCGGGCTTCCTTGGTACCGAGGGATCCGCAAAGTGAGAGGCCAACTTCTGGGCTTTCTTGCTCCAAAATCGTGTCAGCGTGCCTTGATTTTTCTTTCCCCATGAATGTCACTTTTTCAGCAGCCATTTACGAGAATAATATCGCTGTCTTCAGGAAGAAAAGGAGATGGAAAGACGCGCGAAAGAGAGGTAGCCCAAAATGGACTTGTAAAATCATGAAAGATGGTGAGAGTATGCGGGCGAGACAAGAAGCAATGGGTTGGAAGGTCATTAAAGAGAGATTCAACGTACAGCGAAGGAGAGATTTCCTGATGGTGAAAACAATGAATCAGGCTTGCCTCTGGAAGTTGTGGGTGTTTCAACACTGGAGGTTTTCAAGAAGAGACCGGACAACTGGGAGGGTGCCTTTAGTAGGGGGTTGGATTAGAAGACCTCCAGCCCTATATGAGTCTATATATAGTCCCTGAACAGAATAAGATGCAATGGATGGAAACTAATCAAGGAGGAAAAGCTATTTAGAACTAAGGAGACATTTCCCAACAAGGAGAACAATGAATCAGTGGAATGGCTTGCCTCTGGTGTGGGAATTGCTATCTGTTTCCTCGCGCGTGTGCAAGGACAACGGGCCTTCTGGTAGTTGTTTGTAACACGAGGCGAGGGACAAGGTCGAAATGTTGCCACTTCTTCTACCCAGAATTGTAGCAAACTTAAACTTTACAGCTTTGTATTCTCATATGGTATTTTGTGTGATGTAATGAGTTTGTAACAACACACTAACAAAAATTGCAAACGTTAACAAAGATTGCTTCTAATAAAAGAGGGTGTCAGAGCTTGCCCTGGGCTCTCATCCCGATTTGGCTTCAAGACGACTGCCTCAGTGTCTTCATTCATGAGAGACCACCATAACTGGTGACCCGACGTGATCATCTGCGAGGTGGTACGTCTTGGACCATCCATACTCATCGGCTGGCATAGCCTTGGTATACCTCATCCCTGATTCGATCGCAGGCGATCGCCGGGATCCTCGTGAGTATGGGTGGAGGATTCTCTCAGGACCAGAAATTGCACATTGAGGAACTAAGAGAATCAACCAAACGAAATTTTTCCTTTTTAAAAGAGGGGCTCTCTTGAAAAACCCCTCAGTAAAGCCTCTTTAGACACTTCCAAAATGATGGCTGAAGCTATCACCAGAGGTAATAAACCATCTGGTAATTGTTACAATTGTGGGAAGCCTGGTCATTTTAAATCACAATGTCGAGCCTCGGCGGGGGCAGCAAAGCCCTCCGCCAGCAGAGATGCTCGACAGTAGAGGGGCCGGCAGCTAGCCCCTCTCCCAAGGCTGCCCATATACCATCCACTGTGTATGAATTATCAATGACAGAAGATGTGTTCATATCCTTTCCCCATCTCTGTCAGCACACAGCTTCCTCCTTCTGCCTCCTTTTTCTCCGATAAAACTGCTCTTACAATCTCACCCTCATGCCCTTCTCAAAGGAATCTTTGTGGTTCCCGATCTGCTCTATCCTTCCTCAAAACTCTCAGCCTCTCTCTCTTTTTTTAACAGACTTTGTTAATTTTTAAAGACATGCAGAACATGGATACACAGAAACACAAAACATAAAAGCATAAAAATCTCTTTCTGAAAGTTGCTTAGTCCCAGGTCAAAACTCTTGGTACAGACACAGATTCAGATTCATGTTCATTTTGCATACCATTGGCATTTTGCATACCATTGGCATTTTGCATACCATTGGCATTTTGCATACCATTGGCATTTTGCATACCATTGGCATCTTATTGGCATTTTCAATTTTCTACATAGCTTCTCCTCTCTTTTGAATTTTCTCGGTTTTATTTTGTTAATCTCCTCTCAATTCGAATCATAGTTTGTTATTCTTTGTTCTATTTCCAGTTTCTTCTTTGAAGAAAACTTCTCCTGTGCACTGAATGGAGTGTGATGCCTTTAACTCTTTCCCCTATATTTGTAATACTTAATATAGAACACATAATTTGCACTGGGATTCTATCTGGTGCATTCTGAAATTGTGCAGTATTGTTATTCATTAGTGTTGATGTTCATTTGTGTCTTGAACATTTGGTGCATTGCTTTTCAGTTAAACCACATCACATATTATAGATCATTATTTCATTGCAGTGTTCCCCTTCTCCTACTTCAGATCTCTCATTTCACAAAAAGGTTTCGCTGGGATAACATAGTCTAATCATTGATGTTGACAATCATTTATGTCTTGAACATTTTACCCCTTTCGGTTAGATATCATGCCTTTGTGGGAACACTTATGCTTTCCGGGATTGTTTCACACCCCCCCCACATCCCATGTCTGAAATCATTGTTTCATTACAGTACTCCTTTTCTTGGCAAAGGTTTCACTAGATTATACTGAGTGTTTTGTCACATTTTGAATTGCATGTTGTTTCCAGTTTTCTATGGTTATTTCTGGATGCAGGTGTAGAAGTGCGGTCTTGTGTGCCTTTCTGAAATCCTTTTCAGTAGAATTTGTCTATTGTCTCTGGAGAACTTTTGCTTAAGGCCTCTCATCTCTTCCTTTCTCCCTTGCTTCTTCTTCTTCTTGTAAAATTGGAAAAGAGTGCCTAGGACACCTTTCCTTCTTGTTTTTCTTTTTCATATTTTTGATATACAAGTTTCAGTCCATCCACACGTGATGCCATTGTGTAGACATCCCTCGTACAATTACAACAATATTTAGGGGCTATTAATTGGACCCGTCCCTATTTTGGCATTACTACACACATGCTCAACCCCTGTTTGATGTGTTAAAGGGAGGAACCACTCCAGGGGATAAAATTACCATTACAGATCATCAATTAAAAATCACCCAGGACATATAGCACATTATGCAGAAAAGGTGGGTCAACCGATGTCACAACAATGCTCCTATTTCCTTAATCTTGCTCAATACACCCCCTCCTTACCTACTGCTGTATTAACCCAAAAGTCTCAGCACACTAGCAACCTCCTTATCTTAGAATGGATACATCTTCCTCAACACTCCTAAAAATCTCTTAGTCTGTTAAAACTGGTTGTTGAAAATGCAAATGAGGATTGAAAGAGGATTCTGCAGCCTCTATCTGCCCGAGGGGGCTTCCTCTCGGACTATCTAAAGGCTTGCAGAATCGTGGGAACTGAGGACCATGATTGTTTGTTGCAAGTAGGTGGATGGGTCAAGCAGGGTTGAAGAAGGAAAGAGGAAATCAGGATTTGCAGTCATGATAGGAGCAGGGGAGGTCATAAAAGGGCTCCCTCCTTCCTTCATGGTCTGCGCAGAAATGTGAGTTGTTAGGATTGGAAATCTGAGGAAAAAGAGAAAGATGAGTTGGGAAACTGAGAAGGGGTGAAGGTGGTTTCTGTGAATGCAAAGTATGTTTGAAAGTAAACAAGAAAGTAGCAAGGAAAAAGAAATGGGAGGGCGACCCCTGATGGGCTGGCCTTTCCAGAGAACACAGATTGATTTCATCAAGTACTAACTCCATACGCATAAAATGCTTTCAACTACTGCCTATCCTTCACTTCAGTCTCTGTCTCTAAAAATCTTCTCTCTCTTTTTGTTACATTGCAACACCTTGTTGCACAGCACCAGCACCCGCTCTTTGTAGCACACATTCGCAGCCACCAACCCTTCCCAGGAATTCTCCAGGAAGGCAATGATATGGCTGATGCGGCAGCTGCAACCGCAGACAGCGCCACCTCTTGCATGATTCTTTCACAACAAACACCCTGGGACAGTCATAGTTATTTTCATCAAAACAAAAAGCCTTGGCCAGACAGTTTAAATTCAAATTTAAAAATGTCACAGGGTTGCCAGGACTCCAGAATGCATTGAATGTTTGCTTGTTTACTCTTAACTTCCTCAATGAGTCCGGATCCCCCATGCACAGCAGCATCACGTCATTTCGCTTCCTCGCCTCATCTTGAACCCAGACCAACGGTATATTTTCATCAGCATCATGCCAGATCCTCAGTGGAAAGGTCCTGCTGAACTTATAACCTGGGGATGAGGGTACGCTGACAACAACACCATCTGGGTCCCTGGACGACACGTAAGGCCTTTTCTACCCAAACCAGCCTTGTCTACATCAGCATCATGAAGCTGCCCACTGCATTCATCATTTGCTTCCTGGGTTTCCACATCGCTCCTGCCAATACAACAGCCACCCCATCCTCCTGCGATGCCTGCATCAAAACTACTCGCAGCGGAACAAGACCCAGTCCACCCTGATCTATCATACTTTGAAACCTGAATGCAACTCCATGACGGTCTCCCTTGTTTGCATAACAACACTCAATATGCACGATGCTACACCAAACAAGGTATCCAATGCTACGAACCAAAGGCTGTGGGGCCCATCACCGCCTCACTGTATGTCTATGCCTACAAAGGAGGATCCAGCTCTGACCTTGCCTCAATGTTCTCTACCAGTCAAGCAAAAAATGGGTACATTACCCATAATGTCACTCGGGGTTACCAACACTTCTGTGTGTTTTGATGCTTGTTTTGCCATCAACAAAGGCCAAGGTCCTAACGACGCTGCAGGAGTCACCTGCAGCTCACACAGCTGGCAAAGATCTTATCTACAGGAAAAGAAATATCTCTTCCAAAAGGTGTCCGGGACTAACGTGGGGGCCACCACTGTTTACAACACTGATACACCCCACCTATTGACTCTGCTCAAGTAAGAGGCCCTCAAAATATTAATATCACTGTTAAATCAAGCTCTACTTCATGTACCACTGACAAATGTAATCCTATTTGCTTGTACACTCACTTACCTGAAACAAGGGGGTACCATACCCCCACATATATATGCTCAATAGAATTATAAGGTTGCAAGCTGTATTAGAAATTATAACCAATGAAACTGCTCTTGCTTTGAAAACATTAGCTAAAGAAAGTGCATTGTCTAGAACATATATCATGCAAAATCGCTTACGTTAGATTATCTTCTTGCCAAAGAAGGAAGAGTGTGTGGAAAATTTAATCTTAGTAATTGCTATATTGAAATAGATGATAGTGGAAAAGTTATTCAACAAATCACTGATAGAATGATCAAGATTGCACATGTACCTGTACAAACATGGAATGGTCTTGATTTTAGAGACATGTTTGGATCCTGGTTCCCAAAATTACCTGATTTGCAAGCTATTGTAGCGCTTTATTGGTATGATTGCTGCAGGATGTATTATATTGCCTTGTGTATTACCTATCTTTGTACGCACTATTTCTAACAGTTTATCCCTCTTGGCTGAGAAAAAGCCACTGCACAGGTAATGGCTCTCTGGAATCAACAACAACTAACACATATGAACCACTGCCATCCGAAGATGAAATGGGAGAGCCAACCTGTGATGACCCAGACGAGGACAAGATGTTTGTGATGGTCGAAGAAGTCACGAACGCCATGGATAACATCAGCATACACAGCACTCTTGCCTACGCGCCTAACAAAGGCTGCTGTTGGAACTAAAACACTCCCTGTCTTTTAAAAAAGAAAAACAGAGGAGATGTGGGAATTGTTATCTGTTTCCTCGCGTGTGCAAGGACAACGGGCCTTCTGGTAGTTGTTTGTAACACGAGGCGAGGGACAAGGTCGAAATGTTGCCACTTCTTACCCAGAATTGTAGCAAACTTAAACTTTACAGCTTTGTATTCTCATATGGTATTTTGTGTGATGTAATGAGTTTGTAACAACACACTAACAAAAATTGCAAACGTTAACAAAGATTGCTTCTAATAAAAGAGGGTGTCAGAGCCTGCCCTGTGCTCTCATCCCGATTTGGCTTCAAGACGACTGCCTCAGTGTCTTCATTCATGAGAGACCACCATATCTGGAAGGGTGCTCCTGTCAATTGGTGAAGCATTCCTGGCCTGCTCTCGAGTTGCCATAAGAAGGGGAGGGGAGATCTGATGGAGCAGTTTGGTTGCTATGACCAGAAGCACATTCCACACATACCTTTCTCTAGATTGTGTCCCAGGTTACCAGAGCCAACCGAGAGAGGCGTGTTTTCTACAGCCCGAGAAAGTGCTCCGTTGGAGAATGTGATTTATGATATACTCTAGGAGGAGGGGGAAACAGGGTTATAGGTGGGCAGTAAATTACGTGCGGTAGAGCCAACTGCACTTGGGGAAAGTGCCAACATGTTGCTCCTAATAAATAATTGTATTTCTTTTGAAACTTGGCTCGAGGCTCATGAATTAATTAGGGCATCCGTCGGAACCCTGACAGCACCATCACTGGAGGTTTTCACAAAGACAACCTTTAGTCTGCAATAGAGTAAGGTCTCCTCCTTGAACACGGATTTGACTAGAACAGGGGTCACCAACCTTTTGGACCCCAGGGACCACCTAACTCATAATTTAAAATCCCGCAGACCAGAGACCCTGGGAAAATCCCCCCAAAAGTCTGCAGGAAAATCCCCCACCCCATTTTCCTACTGATCGATCATTTTTTATTTGGGATCACAGGATACCGTCTCCAGCTCCATTCCCAGGGGGAGAGAGAGACTTTTGGCTCCATGCAAGGAAAGCAGCAGAAGCAGCAGAAACCTTTCTTTCTCTCCCCCAAACTCCACCAGAAATGAGTCTTTGCAGCCTCTTGGAGCAGGAGGCCTTGCAGGGTCCCAAAGACTCCTTTCTGACGGAGCTTGGGGGAGAGAAAGAAAGACTTTTGCTGCTTTCCTTGCATGCAGCCAAAAGCAGAAGAAGAAAGAAGTGGAAAGAAGCAGCCCGGTGGCCAGGCGAGGCGCATGGGACAAGTGGGGCAAGTTCCCATGCTCCGCCCTTTCCCCCCTTCCCCCCTCCCCTCACTACCTTGTGTTGTTTGCAATGCAAACAACACAAGCCTTGTGTTCCCACGGGTCAAGTGGGAAGCATAGCCTTGTGTTCCTGTGCAACCTGGATTAATTGCTTTGGGGGGGACATTTCTCTGCGGACCATCAAAATTTTCTTGTGGACCGCCAGTGGTTCCTGGCCCACTGGTTGGCGACCATTGAACTAGAAGACCTCCAAGGTCCCTTCCCAGCCCTATTCTTCTATGTTCTAAGTAAGTTGGGGGGGAAATGAAACTTTCTTGAAAAGCCTTTTGGAGCCAAATGGATACATTCGGAGGACTTACAGAACAGCTGTCATGATGGACCTATTACTTGATCTTAAGATGATTGACACGATGGGCAAGGGTAGTCATAAAGCGGCATTAACCAGAAAGCCAAGTTGTTCCTTGCCACTTACTCACTCGACAAGCTGAACGTAACAGCCTATTTATCTGCCTTTCTGGGAGTGTTTCATTGCTTTGTCATGATGTATCTCAAGTTCATTTATTTTTAGAGCCTTTATCCCTTCTAATCTTGGACATCTTTCCAGTTCTCAATGATCTAGAGAGATAGAGATGTATCTGTAGGCACACACCAGTATCACTTCTTCTTATGGGCAATTCCAACTCTGCTACGCCGAGAAAGATTCTTCTAGAAGCTGGACACTCTGACAAATTAGCCATGAATAACAATAGTACTTAGTGTCACAGTGTATACAGCATGACTAGTATTGTGAGACAACCCAGCAGCAAAACACAGGACACACAGAGGCTTTATCTTTTAACAGTGGTTTATATACAAGACTCCTATATACATACATACAGGTGTTAGGCAAATACCAGGCAATCAATCAATCTTTAATTCTACATGGAGAACTACAATGGAGATAGAACACGAGGAGAGAGAGATGCCCTCACATGGCCTCCCTAATATAGACAGCTTCTTAAAGAGGCAGTTCCCTGCTGACTCATCCTCAGTTTATCATTTTGGCTTACAGCCTTACAGCAGCTGGTCTTAAATCTTCATTACCTTAACACTTAGACTTACATACCGCTTCACAGTGCTTGACAGCCCTCTCTAAGCGGTTTACAGAGTCAGCCTCTTGCCCCACACAATCTGGTCTTCATTTGACCGACCTTCAAAAGATGGAAGGCTGAGTCAACCCTGAGCCCGTCAGAATCAAACGGCTGGCATTTGGCAGAATTAGCTTGCAATACTGCATTCTGACCACAGCACCACTACATCACAATGGACACATAGATATAAACAATATCTACAGACTATGCAAAAGAGACAACCAACAAAAAACACCTCCCCATCAGCAGTCAATACCTAGATGAGTATAGATTAACACCAAGATTAACCTCAGACCAACAATCAAGAAGTAAACAATAACCCCAGTCAAGGAACTGCCAAATCAACCAACAGTAAACAGCCCTAAGGATAATCCATTAGAATATAAACTGAGAGCAAACCCTACCCCCTACCAGCACTGATGAGGTTTCCTAGTTGGGTAATGAAATGTCTGCAAGAAAACAACCAAGCTCTGAGAGCACCAAGGACTCCTTGTTCTAGGATTTTTCCAAGAGGAGTACAACTCACTCTGGAGTGGAGGAGGAAAGGAGAGGAGAGGGGAGGGGAGGGGAAGGGAGAGGAGGGGAGAGAAGAGAAGAGAAGAGAAGAGAAGAGAAGAGAAGAGAAGAGAAGAGAAGAGAAGAGAAGAGAAGAGAAGAGAAGAGAAGATTTATTGTCACTTTTTTCTGTGAATTCACTGGCTGGCACACATAAAAGATGAAATTCTGATGCTTGGTCTCAAAATATCTATATCTATATGTCTGTCTATCTATCTATCTATCTATCTATCTATCTATCTATCTATCTATCTCCATATACATACATGCATATATATACATACGCATGAATACATATATATACATATGCTGTAGATAGATTAGATTAGATTAGATTAGATTAGATTAGATTAGATAGATAGATAGATAGATAGATAGATAGATAGATAGATAGATAGATAGATAGATAGATAGATAGATAGATAGGCAGGCAGGCAGGCAGGCAGGCAGGCAGGCAGGCAGGCAGGAAGGAAGGAAGGAAGGAAGGAAGGAAGGAAGGAAGGAAGGAAGGGATATGAGGGAGATAGATTAGATATTGATTGATAGATACATACATACGACAGACAGACAGACAGACAGACAGATATAGATATACAGACAGGCAGGCAGGCACCGGTAGATATAGATCTACAGGATAGATATACATATTACTAACAGTCCATTTGGAATATATAGCAGAAAAGGGAGTTTCGAGAGTTAACCAGGTTGAAAACTCTCAAGATTCTTTTCCCCACTATTATGTACTCAAAATGGACTGTGATTCAAAAGGTCTTTGGACCTTGGGTTCCACGAAATGTCATCCATGAGTTAGGATGTTCCATATTTTCAGGTCTCATTCCCGCACCCCCGCTAAGGGGGAATGCAATAAAATGTTGTTGATGCTGAATGGCCAACCGTCTGCATGGAATAAATGTATCCCTTGATATTTACCAGAATCCTTCAGTTCCCTGGCCATTGCGTTGCCTAAAATGGAATGACTAATGGGGAAAAAAAAGAATTGAAGTCAACAACATTTGCCTTTTTTGTAACAAGCTACTGCCAGCCCCCATTCTTTCCTCTGATTTATGGTCAAAGGTTCAAGATGTCTTACTCCTTCTTTCCCCGTCCCTTGAATTCAGAAACAAGCCAAGAAACCAAAGTGTGTACTTCAAAGACCAACCGACTTGATGCTCTTTCAGATTCCTAAGACGGGTTTGGGGTGGGGATGGAGGCTCTTGCCCAAAAGTTTCTAGACCCTAGTGTTTCGTGGTAGCCAGACTCGGAAAACATCTGGCCAGGCACTCTTTTGGAGAAAGTGCTTTGTCTTCAGTCTGGAACAAAATCTGAGTGGGGAGAAAGCAATGTCTTAGGTAATTCCGTATTCCTGTCTCGGCTGCATCTGTTATGAGGTCACGCAGACCATGAGTAATGAAGTTAAGCAGATTTGTGCATTGTTTCTTCTTTACATTTGGGGTTATGTGGGGGATCTCTAGGGAAATCTTGGAGGTATGGGACAAAGAAGGAGGAAGGAAAGTTCTCTCTCTTTCTTTCTTCTCTTTTGCTCTCTCCTTTTTCACTCTCTTT
The DNA here is from genome assembly GCF_049901735.1 of Notechis scutatus. Lineage (NCBI taxonomy): Eukaryota > Metazoa > Chordata > Lepidosauria > Squamata > Elapidae > Notechis > Notechis scutatus. The sequence goes on from NC_142023.1 coordinate 5,774,667, forward strand.
CACCGCCTTTTCTCTCTCACACCTTTCTTTCTTCCTCTCTCTTCCCTTTCTTTTTCTTTCTTCCTTCCTTCTCTCTCTCTCCCTCCCCCTCTCTCTTCCTTTCTCTTCCTTTTCTCTCCTCTCTCGCTTTTATTCCTTCCTCTCTCTTCCCTTTTCTTCCTTCTTTCCTTCCTTCCTTCCTTCCTTCCTTCCTTCCTTCCTTCCTTCCTTCCTTCCTTCCTTCTTTCCCTCCCCTCTTCCTTTCTCTTTTTCTTTTTCTCTCCTCTCTCTCTCTCACGCACTTTTCTTTCTTCCCCTCTCTTCACTTTTTTTCTTTTTCTTTCTTTCTTCATTCCTTCCTCTCTCCCCCTTTCTTTCTCTTTTTTCTTTATTTTCTCTCCTCTCTCTCTCTCTTTTCTTTCTTCTTCCTTCTTCCCTTTTCTTTCTTCCTTCCTTCCTTCTCTCTGTCTCTCTCCCCTTCTCTCTTCCTTTCTCTCTCTTTCTCTCTCTTTCTTTTCTCTCTCATCTCTCTCTCTCCCTGATCTGTAGCTGAAATTATAGATTGCACGGGCAATTTGCAGACATGTTGCTTCTATCTTAACACCCATTTGCAATCACAATGTGAAATCTGCTTTGCAAATCATCAAAATTCACCCAGCCAGAAACTTCTGTTTTTCCACTTGATTCTCAGAAGTACGGAGACTTCCGCTGGAATTCCCCTCGGCAGTGTTTTGGAACCGACTTGATGGTTGGATGGGTCAAAGATGAGCGCTACTTGTAAGGATATTATGCACTGCATATTTTTCTGTCCTTTTGCAGACTTCCAGACTGCTGAAAACTGTCACTCTGGAAATTCTCCCCGCCCCCTTGAGAAAATCTGTCTTGTCTTCCCTTGGAACATGCTAGCGATAGCACTTAGACTTATATACCGCTTCAGTGCTTTACAACTCTCTCTAAACAGTTTACAGAGTCAGCCTCTTGCCCCCCACAACAATCTGGGTCCTCATTTTACCCACCTCAGAAGGATGGAAAGATGAGTCAATCTTGAGCTGGTCAGGATCGAACTGCTGGCTGTGGGCAGACTCAGTCTGCAATATTGCATTCTAACCATTGGGTCACCACAAAAGGAAGGAAGGAAGGAAGGAAGGAAGGAAGGAAGGAAGGAAGGAAGGAAGGAAGGAAGGAAGGAAGGAAGGAAGGAAGGAAGGAAGGAAGGAAGGGATAGCAATAGCACTTATAGTGCTTCACAGTGCTGTACAGCCCTCTCTAAGCAATTTACAGAGTCAGCCTCTTGTCCCCAACAATCTGGATCCTCATTTTACCCACCTCGGAAGGATGGAAGTCAACCTTGAGCCGGTCAGGATCGAACTGCTGGTCGTTGGCAGAATTAGCCTGCAATACTGCATTCTAACCACTGCACCTCCATGGCTCCTTAATAGCACGAAGGAATTCAGTTTTCCTTTCTCCTGTATCAGATCATCATGCCTCTGAGAAGCCTCTTGGATCACCTTCCAACCAAAATGGGTGTCCCAAGTCCTTTTTCCCCTTTTCTTTAGCTTCTTCACCAATCCTGAACCACTTCCTACTTTCTTGAGCCAATGCCAAAACATATCTATAGGGCGGGAGGCCATCCTGACTGAGCCAAAGGTCCTACGGAAAAGTTTGTCTCCAGCAGTCAACATCAAGATCCATGTCAGTCCAGATGTTGATGCCTCCAGAAGAAAGAAAAGATTTCTTTCTCCAAAGCACCAGAAGGCAGGACAAGGAACAACAGATGGAAACTAAGGAGAGGAGAGAGAGCAACCTAGAACTAAGGAGAAATTTCCCAACAGTTAGAACAATTAATCAGTAGAACAACTTGCCCCCAGAAGCTGTGAATGCTCCAACACTGGAGGTTTTTAAGACGAGATTGGATAACATTTGTCTGAAGTGGTGCAGGGTTTCCTGCCTAAGCAGTGGGTTGGACTAGAAGACCTCCAAGGTCCCTTCCAACTCTGTTATTTTGTTTCTTCTGAGGGGGGTGTTCCTCAAAGTTTCTTTCTCCCCCTCCCCTCTGTTTAGATTTGTGACATTCTCATGGACTTGTGGATCTTGGGAAGACTTTATTTTTCTTCCTTAATTTTTCTTTTCAGTGAGATTTTTGTAAGTAAATTAGCATTCAGGAGAGAGGCAGGAGGAGAGAAGTGGCTCTGATTGCTTTTTCTGCTTCCTCCTCCCCTCTTTTAAACGAATTCTAATCTCCTTTTTTAAAAAGCTTTCCTCCTAATCCTTCCTTTGCAAAATTGCAGGGTAAATTATCTCATTCCCCCCCCCAAGATCTTTCCAAGAGGTTAATTAGAGGAGAGTCCCTCCTCCTCCTCCTCTTTTAAATTACTCCTTTCACTACTCTTTTATCAACTGTTAGATGCCGTTCGAAATCAATATTATCGCTTTATCCATGCTTTCTGAAGCAAAAAATTTCCCTCTTTCTTAGTCAATTTTGATTTAATTTTTCACTCTTTTGGGTTCTTTTTGTGTTTAAAAATGGGCCAACAGCTGCAATTGTTTTCTGGAAACAGCAGATGGAGGCCATGATCTGGAGAGCCTTTAAACCAAATCCTACGATCATGGCTGGATCTCAATGCTTTCTCCCGGCCTCTCATGACTTCTTCATCCCCTTGTTCCTGGATGACTGCACTTTGACATAGAAGAGACCGCTCCTTTTGGAAGATTCCCTGGTATTACATGCAGATGTCTAGATTGACGGGCCATGAAATTGTCCCAGGTAGCTTCACTATTTCAGGAGCTATGCTGGTTGCTTTGCACATCTCCATCCCCTTGTTATTGGGCTATTGCAGGAGATGACCAGGCTGAGCCCGAGGGAGGGGTCAAATGCATCCTGTCATGAGTTCATGTGAGCCCACCAAGAGAGCTAAATCCAGTCCACCTTGAATAGCTTTCTTATCTCCCGCTCATTTCCCTTGACTGTTAGTTGGTCAGATTCTTGTAGAGCACTTAAGCTTAGAATAAATCTTTCTACTCATTTGAATTGCCTCCCAAAGGTGTTTTTTTTTTTTTTTTCAAGAGGCAACTGGACATTTACGCTTCTCATCCAAGAAGCTTCTTCAGCTCTGACTGGATGGTGGGGAATGGAAGGATTGATATTCCTTGCAGACAGCTGATCTAGATGGGACTGCCCTTGGAAGCCTTTTGAAAGCTTCACTGGTGCTTCTGTGGAGTTATGGCCCCATGATAATTGAGTCATGTAACTTTGCTACTTTATTAGCTACACTGGTGACCAGTTCAATTCTGGATACAATTCAAGGGAGTGGCTGTCCACCTTTAAAGTCCTCACAACTCAGGATCTAGCTATTATGACGGTTCTCTCTGGATGAAATCTACCAACCTGTCCAGTGGGATTAGGAAGAGGAGTCTGGTTAGTGGTCCTTTCTTTGAGGAAATGCCATCCAGAGGACTCTGGAGATAAGCCATTTCAATGACCCCACCTCCTATTTCTAAGGAACAACTAACCCACATTTTTTCCAGTGGGTCCTATCTTCAGCATTGGGGAGGGCAATCATAACAGAGGTCTGTGGAAATGCAAAATGGAGGTTAATACACAATAACAGAATAACAGAGTTGGAAGGGACCTTGAAGGTCTTCTAGTCCAGCCCTCTGATCAAGCAGGAGAACCTACACCATTTCAGACAAATGGTTGTCCAATCTCTTCTTAAAAACTTCCAGGGTTGGAGCATGCACAACTTTTGGAGGCAAGTTGTCCCACTGATTAATCGTTCTAACTGTCAGGGAATTTCACTTTAGTTCTAGGTTGCTTCTCTCCTTGGTTAGTTTCCACCCATTGCTTCTTGTCTTGCCTTCAGGTGCTTTGCAGAATAGCTTGACTCCCTCTTCTTTGGGGCAGCCCAAAGGAAGACTGCCATCATGTCACCCCTAGTCCTTCTTTTCATTAAACTAGACATACTCAGTTCCTGCAACCGTTCTTCATAATGTTTTAACCTCCAGTCCCCTAATTATCTTTGTTCCTCTTCTCTGCACTCTTTCCAGAGCCTCAACATCTTTCTTAATATTGTGATGACTGAAACTGGATGTCATACTCCAAATGCTACTGGACTATTACACTAACCAGGTTTCATATGAACAAACGCAGCTGCTTGGTTTGCAACCCACTGCACTAAGCGGAGACATCTGCTGAATTCACCCATACTGTCCAAATGATGAAAACAGCTAATTTATTACTACTTAGGAGCAGGCCCAAACAGGGGTGTGCAGTTAGACTCATCCTTTTCAACCTCAGCTACTCGTGTTCGGAACAAAAAGAATGGAAGAGGAGAAAGAAAGAATCTGGAACAACCTGAACTGACTCGCATTTGAGTTACCCTAACGTGAAGCAAAAACAAACAATGCTAGATATCCTATTGGGAAAAAGTATGCTGTCAATAATTAAAACTATATATAGTCATGCAGCGGATGCCAAGAACATATCTCCCCTGGATTGTGCAATGTGCAGGGGGAAAGCCACTCTTCTTTGCAAAAAGTTCTTTGTTTAGGACATTACGTTTTCCCTTCGGGATGTCCTTTTAAGTTGAGAGCAAACGGGGTTAGGGAAAGAATGGGAGTTCTTGGTTGTTCCTCTCTGACTTCTTAAGTCTGTTTATTCCACAAGTCTCAACTGCAGCTGAAAACACGTCTGATCGAGTTCACTGTCGCTGCTACTTGAACCCAAGTCTAGTTGGGATGGTGGAAAAATTTCTTTGCCTGCGGATTTGGATGCAAGGGGACCCCATTCACATTTCTAGCACATATTTGTGTCTGCACTTTAGACATATGCTGGTAACAGTGTGAAAACTATATATATATGCCCACACATCGCTTTGTGAATAATCATGTAAAGGAGGAAGAAATAGATACAAGGCTGCACACCAAAAACTGTGCTTAGATGTACTGTTGCAATATCTAAGAGGCTGCCATGGAGATTCTCTAAAACACCTGAAGCCAGAACAAGAAACAATAGATGGAAACCAACCAAGGAGAGAAGCAACCTAGAACTAAGGAGAAATGTCCTGATTGAGAGAACAATTAACCAGTGGAACAGTTTGCCTCCAGAAGATACTCCAATACTGGAGGTTTTCAAGAAGAGATTAGACAACCATTTGTCTGAATTGGTATAGGGTCTACTGCCAGAGCAGGGGGTTGGACTAGAAGACCTCCAAGGTCCCTTCCAACTCGTCTGTTATTCTATTACTTGTTCCCTCATTTTAGCTGGATTTGCAAAGTGAAGGGAAAAAAAGAAAAAGACCATGACTAATTTGAGGTTAGGGAAAATGAACATAACCAGACCTGGAGGCAGTTTTAAATCCCTAATTCTGAGTAGGAAGTTTTTAAAGAGCAACCCTCGCCTGAAATAATGGTCTAACGTCTTCCAGATGCTAATGTTCTGCTCCCCCCTCCACCTCCCTACATATTTACCTGTCAATTTTCAGCACCATCGAGCAGGACAGACATCTGTTTGTCTTGAACATCAAAGAGAGCAGTAAGTGAGGGTAATTCGGATTTATTCCTGGACGGAGTTGACCTTTCTGATTCTTATTTCCCCAATTTCAGTTTGGAGGTCTTGATTGTTTGCTTGTGTGTGTCTGTATATTTGTGTGTGTATGTGCACTGAAAATTCAAAAGGCTCCTTTAGCAGTGGTTAGGAAAAAGCTAAATCTAGGCCCTGTAATTAAAGGCTGCCATTTGAGCGTCAGGAACTGCAGGAAGCAATGAAGTAGCCCTGCCAAGTTTGAATCTAGTTAAATCTTCAGGGAGAGCTCAGCGTTTGAAATCAGGATAGTAAGATTGCTTTTCTCCTAGCCATTTAGTATTGTGGTGGTTATATCTATTAAAAACAGATGAGGAGGAGGCAGAGGAGGAGGAGGAGGAGGAGGAGGAGGAGGAGGAGGAGGAGGAGGAGGAGGAGGAGGAGGAGGAGGAGAAGAAGAAGAAGAAGAAGAAGAAGAAGAAGAAGAAGAAGAAGAAGAAGAAGAAGAAGAAGAAGAAGAAGAAGAAGAAGAAGAAGAAGAAGAAGAGGAGGAGGAGGAGGAGAGGAGAAGAGGAGGAAGGAAGAAGAAGAAGAGGAGGAGGAGGAGGAGGAGGAGGAGGAGGAAGGAAGAAGGAGGAGGAGAAGGAGGAGGAGGAGATAGATGAGAAGAAGGAAAAAATGAGGAAGAGAGGAGGAGAGGAGGAGGAGATAGACAATAGATAAGGAGGAGGAGATACATGAGAAGGGTAAGATATGTAAGGGGCAGAAGATGAGAAGGAGGAGATAAGGTAAATAAGGAGGAGGAAGAAGAGGAGCAGAAGGAGAAAAAAAAATCCTAGTTGCTCTAATGCAGGGGTCTTCAAACTTGACAGCTTTAAGACTTGTGGACTTCAATTCCCAGAATTCCCCCTAAAGTCATGTTAGCTTAGGAATTCTGGGAGTTGGTCCATAAGTCTTAAACTTGCCAATGTTGAAGACCCTTGCTCTAATGCTCCTGGTTTCATTTCATCACTCAAATTTGACTTTAGTCACCATGATGTGGTATCAGGATTAAGCCTGTCTTTTTCTCTCTGTCATAAAGTTTTGGAATCATGACAGAATGCCATCACTTTCACCCTGATTGGATGACAGGGTGAAGCATTATACCTCGGCCATTACTGTGAACCCAGTTTAGAATTAAGTAGATCATTCCTTTTTAACAACCAGATTCCAGACAGATCCCCAGAAGCATATTATCTTCATTTAATATGACTGGACCTTTCATTGTTGAGTGGAGGAACCTCACTGGACCTCTATCCATTCCATCTCCAAGAATGGAGAAGGTGGGCTGTCGCTGATATTTCCCCCAAGCAGGGGCAGAGAGACAATGTCTTCAACTACACTTCAAAGCAACAGAGCAACTTAGGTGTGATGACCCAGTGTGTGGCACAAAGGCAACACAGTCAAATACAGTCATCATTTCAACTTTGTCCCCAATGTCCAGGTTACCTTTGGCTGAAGAAAAACTCTCCCAGGAACAGCCTTTGACTGAAGAAAATTCAGTCCAAAACAAGGTACACACAAACTGTAACTTAAAATCCAAACAAACCACGCTGAAGGAATTAGCTTGACAGAGCAGGAGAAGGAATTTCAAACTTTAAAGCACACAGTTGGGAAGATGCCAGGAACACAAATAAGCCACAACGATACAAGATAAAGTCACATTTGCTCCCAACAGCTTGCTGCACGCAGCTTGCCTTTTTTATACACTGTGTTCTCAGCTGCAGTTAATGAAGGGAATCAGGGCCCTTTCCTCCCCTGTAAGCCACACAACTGATGTTGCTCTCTTCTCCGTTCCTCCCTGCATGCCCTAGGATGAAGAGGGGGTGGGCCTGGGTTTTCCTCTGAATTCCCTCTCCCTTGCTCTCCCTCTCCCCTGCTCTGCCCAGCCGGACTGTGCCCTTCCCCGGTTTCTTCCACAGCCAACGGAGCCACACTCCCATTCCCTGTCAGCTGCTCGGCCTTCCCCTCCAACTCATATTCCGACAGGGGCATGACATTAGGAAGTCCAGAAACATCTGGACTTGACCCTTTGATCCTTTTCCCCTACATCTGGTTAGTAGTCCTCAATATCTCGTATGTGCGAAGAAACCTTCATTCTGCATACTGTAGCTCGGGGTGTCCAACCTTAGCAGCTTTAAGACTTCAACCTTAGCAACTTTAAGACTTTGTGAACTTCAAGCAACCATGGGAATTCTGAGAGTTGAACTTCACAAGTCTTAAAGTTTCCGATGTTGGTTGGCCCAGGCATAGATGGTACAGCTGGCCCACCTCAGCTAAAACCCACATTGTGAGTCACCAGCAACTTTAGAACAAGTTCATTCCCCATAAGGAAATGTATAATATATATAACAGGAGGCAGGAGTCATTATTTAGACTTCCTTAGGTTTTTTTCCCCCCGCTGAATGTAATTCAACTTAAGTTTCCCAGAGTTGTACCCTGTCAACCCTCTTTCTTTCTCTCTCTCTCACTCTCTCTCTCTCTCTGTGTGTGTGTGTTATTCTAAATCTCCAGCTCCCAGTTGTAGCAATTTGTTAACAGCATGGAAAAGGAGCTAGGAATGAGTCATCCCTAAACATAGACAAACAGTAGTCTGCGGAGAATGTTGATTCTTGCTCCCCAGAAGGGTTAGTTCCCCCCTCTTCATTTTGGAAATCTGTCTGTAATTACGACAAGTTTGGGGTCTGGGGTCTGGATGGTTTCTTTCTGTCTTGTTCTCCCCCACCCCCTTGTCTTTAAACCATGATGTCAGGATTTCCACTACTTCACCAAGAAACCACAGATCCCTTCCACTCTTCAACCAGAAACATCGATACTTTACTTACGTTCCCATAATTTAAATGGAGAGCTTGTCTGACAAGGAGGCACCAGGCAGTTTCATCGGTTGAAAGACGGAATGGAGAACACCTGGTCTGGTCTACCTTCTTCTTTCTCTCTCTCTCTCTCTCTTCCTTCACTTTGTAACCTGGAAAAGAATAGAAATGACATCATTTCAATTTGTAATTGCTCCTGCTTTGTGAGAGGGGTCGGAATAATTAGTTTTGTCAGCATTTCCACTCAGACATGCCCACTTTTGCATGGTCAAACCAACAGGCAGACATTCTTCAAAGTTGAAATGTTAATTTATATTGCTAGTCCACGTAGGATATGTCATACACTAAATAATGATCTTCAGAGTCTAAACCTTTATTTTATTTATTTATTTATTTATTTGTCAAGCGATTATAAGATAACAGGTATAAGTATAAACATAGTTATGAATACATGAAATGGGTACATATAAGAAAAATAAAAGAAAAATAAAAGAAACAATAGGACAGGGACAGTAGGCACGATTGGTGCGCTTATGCACACCCCCCTACAGACCTCTTAGGAAAGGGGTGAAGTCAATAGTAGACAGTCTAAGGTTAAAGTTTTGGGGGTTTGGGGAAGAAACCTTGCAATCACAGTTCTCCAACTGAACACGTGGATATCATTAGGATTGTAAACTTCCCTGAGGTAAGATGGGCAGACAACACATTTTACAAATCCATCAATAAATGAACATAACCGCGATGGTGAAGGGCCACCCACCTCATCTCCAACCCAAGAGTTTTAGGAGGACAATCAGATGGCACAAACTAAGGTACATCTTGTGCTAATGTGGACTTATTAGGAGAAATGTGCAGTGATAAAGTACATAAGAATGTGCATGTACGTTTAAGGCATGGACAGGGTTTGAACTGGATTTATAATTAGAAAAAAATTGAGAAATGAAGGGAAACCAAGAATGACATTTTTTTTTCTCCCATTTATAAAAGGGGAGAGGGTGTGACTATTTATAGCATTAAACAGCCCTAAATTATGATAGCAGTTGAGTAAAAAGAGATATAAATTCTCGGGTGGCCCCTTGAGGGAAGGAAAGAAGGAAGGCGGGAGGGAGGGAGGGAAAGAGTAAAAGTGAAAAGAGTAAAGAGTAAAGAGAGGGAGGGAGGGAAGGGAGGGAAGGGAGGAAGGAGTGAGATGGAGAGATGAGAAGAAGGAAGGAAGGAGGGAGGGAAAGGAGTAAAAGAGTGAAAAGAGTAAATAAAGAGAAGGGAGGGAGGGAGGGAGGAGAGCGTGAGATGAGGGAGGGAGGGAAGGAAGGAAGGAGTAAAAGAGTGCAAAGAGTAAGTAAAGAGATTGTCTACAGATTGACAATTTGGGCCCAGCCTTCTTTCAGGGTTAGCGGCCCAAAATTTCATTAACCCTGGAAAATTGAAACAGAGCTATGCAGAAGTAGAAGGGGTTACTTTGGACGGATGAAGGTTTAAGCTAAGTGACCTTGAGAACGCTTTTGCAAAACAAAGTGCCATCCAGCTGCTAATCTATGATGTTTTTCATTGCTTGGCAAGTGTGACTTCAGCAGGTGCCTAGCAAATATATTGAAATTACCAGTATTTACAGAGAGATGGAAGCGGAATGGATCTGCATATCATTACTCTTAAAGTATGTTAATTTCACTAGAAAGCGAGCTTAGGTAAAACAGCAAAAATGTATTTACGACTGGACGAACAAATTAAACACTAAACTTGGAAGGAAATCCATTGAAACAAAATGTACTCTTGGAATTTCCCCAGAGTTCCAACTCCTAGTGGAGAACAATCACCAAAGTTCAGCCTTAGTGACAAAAAATATCGCCCAACATATTTTTGAAATTAAAAAAATCTATGAGCAGTTAAGGAACATGGTCCAAAGGATTGGCCTTCCTTCCTTCCTTCCTTCCTTCCTTCCTTCCTTCCTTCCTTCCTTCCTTCCTTCTTTCTTTCTTTCTTTCTTTCTTTCTTTCCTTCCTTTCATTCTTCCTTCCTTCCTTTTTTTCTCCTTCCTTCCTTTTTTTCTCCTTCCTTCCTTTTTTCCTCCTTCCTTCCTTCCTTTCTTCCATTCTTCCTTCCTTCCCATACCATTTCTTCTTTCCTCTCCTTCCTTCCTTCCTTCCTTCCTTCCTTCCTTCTTTCTTTCCTTCCTTTCATCCTTCCTTCCTTCCTTCCTTTTTTCCTCCTTCCTTCCTTCCTTTCTTCCATTCTTCCTTCCTTCCCATACCATTCCTTCTTTCCTCTCCTTCCTTCCTTCCTTCCATCCTTCCTTCCTTCTTTCCTCTCCTTCTTTCCTTCCCATGCTGTACCTTCTTTCCTTTCCTTTCCTTCTATCCTTCCTTCCTTCTATCCTTCCTTCCTTCCTTCCTTCTATCCTTCCTTCCTTCTTTCCTTCCTTCCTTCCTTCCCATACAACTCCTTCTTTCCTCTCCTTCTTTCCCATACTATTCCTCCTTTCCTCTCCTTCCTTCCTTCCTCCCTTCCTATGGCACCAGATGTCCTGGAGACTCACTGCCTCGAAGGACTTTTTACATTTGTTTTACTGTTAAAGGAACACATGGTTCTAATGGAAAAACCCATCTAAGAAATCAGGATAAAGGGGGAAACAGAGGATAAAAGAATGAAAAGTATGGGGCATCGGGAAGACTTCCTTTAGCTTCTGTTAAAGCCATCAGGAGGAGACGACTGTAATGTTTAAGACAAAAGTGCTCTGAGAACTCCTGCAGAAAGTACCTCCCACCCCATTTCGTTTAGAGTAACAAAGATGGTTTTAAATCACATCCTCAAATGAAAATACCGCCTGTGTCATTCACTCCTAATAGTGATAGCACTTAGACTTATATACCACTTCACAGTGCTTTTACAGCCCTCTCTAAAAGGTTTACTGAGTCAGCATCCTACCCCCAACTATCTGGGTCCTCATCTACTGACCTAGGAAGGACGGAAGGTTGCCAACCTTGAGCTGGTCAGGATCGAACTCTTGGCTTTGGGCAGAGTTAGCCTGCAATGCTGCATTCTAAGGAAGGGAGGGAGGGAGGGAGGGAGGGAGGGCAATAGCATTTAAACTTATCTACAGCTTCACAGTGCTCCACAGCCCTCTTTAAGTGGTTTACAGAGTCAGCCTATTGACGCCAACAATCTGGGTCCTCATTTTACCGACCTCGGAAGGATGGAAGGCTGAGTCAACCTTGAGCCTGGTGAGATTTGAATGGCCGAATTGTAAATCACGTGCCCATGAGGATGCTGCAATGGTCACCAGGGTGAAAAATGGTCACAAGTCCCTTTTCCCAGTGCCGTTGTAACTTCAAACGGTCACTAAACGTTGTAAACAAAGGACTACCTGCGTTTCCATGAATGCCTACATCAAACGTGGGTTTCATGGTCTTGAATTGCCCATGAGTTATGGCTTGAGGGTTCACTGTTGTCCAATCAAGATTACTATTTCTTTGTCTCATTTGCCAAATTTTCATTTACATCAGGTTGAAAAATATGCTCTGTGTTTCACACAAGCACAGAGCTTCCCCCTTCTTTAAAAATGCACACTATTTTTTTTTTAAAATGAAGGTTCCATAAAGGCCATCTGGTTGTCATTGCGAGTTGCAAAACACTAGCCTTTAAAATCCAGCGAGGCTTTCCTTATGTTCATATGAGCATGAAAAAAGCTGTCATTGCTTTCATGGATCCAACTGTTAATGCATTCCATCAGCAAGGCAGTGTATCCTTAAAGAAGGTCTATATAGGGCAGCCTGGGAAATGAAGTGGCTGCTTTAATATGATGGAATGATTAGTATACTGCACGAGTCCAAAAGAGGGCTGTGAAAATATTTACAGACCCCTCACATCCCGAACATAAACTGTTTCAAATCCTACCCTCAAAACGACGCTATAGAGCACTGCACACCAGAACAACTAGAGATAAGGACAGTTTTTTCCCCAAATGCCATCACTCTGCTAAACAACTCCCTCAACACTGTCCAACTATTTACAAAGTCTGCATTACTATTACCATTAATCTTCTCATCACTCCTTATTGCCCATCCCCTCCCACTTGTGATTGTATGACTGTAACTTTGTCACTTGTATCCTTACAATTTATATTGACTGTTTCCTAGTATGATTTGATTGCTTATTGTACCCTATGACTATTATTAAGTGTTGCACCTGATCATTCTTGACTCTTGACGAATGTATCTTTTCTTTTATGTACAACTGAGAGCATTTGCATCAAGACAAATTCCTTGTGTGTCCAATCACACTTGGTCAATAAAGAATTCTATTCTATTCTATTCTATTCTATTCTATTCTATTCTATTCTATTCTATTCTATTCTATTCTATTCTATTCTATTCTATTCTACTCTACTCTACTCTACTCTACTCTACTCTACTCTACTCTACTCTATTCTAATGTACCCTATGACTATCATTAAGTGTTGTACCTGATGATTCTTGACTAATGTATCTTTTCTTCTATGTATACTGAGAGCATTTGCACCAAGACAAATTCCTTGTGTGTCCAAACACACTTGGCCAATAAAGAATTAGACTGTCTATTATTGACCTCACCCCTTTCCTAAGTGGTCTTTAAAGGGCATGCATAAGTGCACCAACATGCCTACGGTCCCTGTCCTAATGTCTCTGTTTTATTCATACCCATTTCATCTACTCTTAATCATGTTTCCAATTATATCTGTTATCTAAACATGCTTGACAAAATAAATAAATAAAATAAACTTGTATCAAGTTTATTTGGATTTTTACTCTTTAAGAGTCATTTGAAAAGAGGTCCATCTATGTTATACAGTATCTTCTTCTGCTTTTGTTTTGCTATTGTTGTGAAATACCCTAGCTGGGGATCTCGAGTTATTTGTTTAGAGCAAAGGCATTTCCTACGATTGAAATCTTTGCCTGATCTGGGAATATAATCCTGAAAAGATGCTCCGTACGAATTGTGCAATAAACAGGGGCTTTTTCTTAGCTAAGAAGCTTCAATTGTCTGGATTCCAAGTTTCCATTCCTAGTTCCAGAAGAAGCTAGGGGCCAAGGGGACCCTTGCGGTTTTTGTGATTTGTGTTTTGTTTTCTTTTTTGTTGGGGTTTTAATATTCCCCACCCCATCCCCAAAAAACCCTTGGAAATTCCTGTTCTTTCTCTTGGAACCTGTTTTCAGGACAGATGGAATTGTGATATGCCCATCCTGCATGTCAAGCTCATGCTAGTAAATTCTCTGAAATATGTACAGATATAAAGTCCTTCTCTGGCACGAAATTGTTGGAATATTTATTTTATCCTCTAGGGTACTTTGGATGAAATGGAATTTGCAACTATATCTGGGCAGAGAAAGGAACGTCATTCATTGTACAGTGTCTCTCCAATGCTCTGAAGCCTCCCTTACAATTCATCCATCTAATCTAGCTCTCTCTCTCTCTATCTATCTATATCTATATCTATATCTCATATCTATATCTATCTATATCTATATCTATATCTATATCTATATCTATATCTATATCTATATCTATCTATCTATCTATCTATCTATCTATCTATCTATCTATCTATCTATCTATCTATCTATATATATATATATATATATATATATATATATATATATATATATATATATATATTTCTCTATCTCTCTATCCTGTCTCTATCTTTCTCTCACACTCTCTCTATAATCTTCTATATATGGTATCTAACTACTCTGTCTGTGTCTGTTTGTCTATCTACTGTTTCTACCTACCATCTCTCTCTCTCCTCTCTCATCTATCTGTTTCTCTCCCTCTCTCTCACACCCTATCTATCTATCTATCTATCTATCTATCTATCTTTCTTTCTTTCTTTCTTCTTTCTTTCTTCTTTCTTCTTTCTTTCCTTCTTTCTTTCTCTCTCATCTGTCTCTCATCTCTCATTCTAATATCTTATCTATCTCTATCCACTCTCTCTCTCTCTCTCTCTCTCTCATATATGTGTCTCTATCATGTCTCTAACTAATGTATCTTTCTATCTATATTTATATCATATATTTATATCATGCAGGAGAGGGGGATTGATTGCTTATTGTACCCTATGACTATCATTAAGTGTTGTACCTTATGATTCTTGACGATTCTTGACGAAGGTATCTTTTCTTCTATGTATACTGAGAGCGTTTGCACCAAGACAAATTCCTTGTGTGTCTAATCACACATACATATATATATTTATACACACATACACTAGATAGATAGATAGATGGATGGATGGATGGATGGATGGATGGATGGATAGATAGATAGATAGATAGATAGATAGATAGATAGATAGATAGATAGATAGATAGATAGATAGATAGATAGATAGATAGATAGATAGATAGATAGATAGATAGATAGATAGATAGATAGATAGATTTTCTGACAGTGAGAACAATCAACCCATGGAACAAAACTTGCCTTCAGACGTTGTGGAGCTTTATCCCTGGAGGCTTTCACAAGAAGAGACTGGACTCCCATTTGTCAGAAATGGAGTAGGGTCTCCTGCTTGGGCGGGGGCGAGGGGTGGGACTAGATGACCCGCAAGGTCCCTTCCAACTCTGTTCATCTGATAAGGTTACACCCCGGAGAAAGAGGGGGGCAGGGTGGGGTTGCATCGTTGTTTAGGAAACTCGGGTCAGTCTCACTGCAGGAGGCGGGCGCCCTCCTCAGGGGCTCTTCCAAAGAAAAAAAGATGGCAAAAGAGAACTTCCTCCACTCCACACACCTGAGGGTGCCTCTTTCGCTCAGCCCACGTGCCGGGCAAGCAGGTAGCGAGCGCGCGAAGCTCCGTCCGCGCAGGCGCGCCCGAGCTCGCTGACCAGACGGAGACCATTCTTTCCAGCCATCCCCCGCCCGTCCAGTCTCCGCTGCCCGCCGCTTTAGCCCTTGTCCAGAGAGCTGAGCGTTATGTGACACGCTTTGGGGTTGGTGTCACACAATGTGCACCGGTGCGCTCCACAGCCTGGCAAATGCCTAGGGTGCCAGAGAAATGCTGTGTAGGGGTCTCCTGCGGGAGAGGGGGGGCTGGACTAGATGACCTCCAGGATCCCTTCCAACTCTGTCCTTCTATGAAAGAGCCGAGCATCACCCTGGGCTTTTGGGAAGACAGCCTGTGGATAGGGTAGGATAGGATAGGATTAATAATAGAAGAAGGGAAGGGAAAGGAAGGGAAGGGAAGGGAAGGGAAGGATAGGATTAATAAAAGAAGAAAGGAAGAGAAGAGAAGGATAGGATTAATAATAGAAGAAGGGAAGAGTACGGAAGGGAAGAGAAGAGAAGAGAAGAGACCTCCAAGGTCCCTTCCATCTCTATTCTGAATGAGAATGAGAAGAGAAGAGCTGGAAGGGACCTTGGAGGTCTTCTAGTCCAGCCCCCTGCTCAAGACCCTATAGCATTTCACACAAGCGACTGTCCACTCTTTTCTTAAACCTCTCCAGTGATGAAGCACCTACAACTTCCGGATGCCACTCCCTCCCTGTCCTATTGTCCCCAATTATTAGTTCCTATTTCTTGTATTTAAACTTATGTTTATTCTTGTTTCTGTTATATTGTAAGCTTTTGACAAATAAAATAAATCAATCAATAAAAATCAATCAATAAAATAAACTCATTCCACTGGTTAATTGTCCTCACTATTAGGAAGTTTCTCCTCAGCTTCCGGTTGCTTCTCTCCTTGTTTAGTTTCCATCCTTTGTTTCTTGTCCTTTCCTGTCCTTTGGGGAAGAATTTGACCCCCATCTTCTTTGTGGCAGCCCCTCAAATGTTGGAAGACTGCTATCCTGTCCCCGCTAGTCCTTCCTTTCTCTAGACTCGCCAAGCCCAATTCCTGCAGCCATTCTTCATGTGTTTTGGTTCTCCAACCTTTAATCATCTTAGTTGGTCTTCTCTGAAGGCAGCCAAGTCCAAGAAAATCCTATGGAAATGGCAAAACAAGGACACCAGAAGCAGAATAAGACAGCTGAGTAAAAACAGATGCAGAACCGTTTGCACATACTAAGCTTGAAAAGAATACATAAAGTAAATCCCGCGCATTAAAACCAACTCCAGGAATGCCCCCTCATTGGGTGCCCCTTTGGACTGCAGAGCTTGCCAAATACCACATGAATTTCCAAGGATGTTGAGGTTTATTTAAGGTTTAAGGGGAGGTGGGCAGTTTCTTGGAGAAAAAGACCTAAATTAAGATGACAATATTGAAAGAACAGTCAGTTCCTTGCTGACTTCTCTGTTCCATTGATTGTATCTATGGCTTAGCTTGGCGTCTCTCTTTATTTAATCCTCTCTCTCTCTCTTTTTTTTCATTGAACTCTATCATTTGCCACCATCATAAACAGTAGCTTTACACCAGTTAACCAGTGTGAATCCAAGCATTTGACTTTTTTAAAAAAGATTTTCACTGATTTATTCAATGTATACAGCAACACTTCTCGTCTGCGTTAATTCTGGGCAGCTGGATCCCAGTTTAGGATATGAGACTTACGCAATTTGGTATTTTAATGTATTCATCATTTTGTATTCCTTTATTTTACTTAGGTCAGGGACGAGCGGTGGCTCAGTGGGCTAAGAAGCTGAGCTTCTCGGTCAGAAAGGCTGGCAGTTCGGCGGTTCGAATCCCTAGCGCCGCGTCATGGAGTGAGCTCCCAGCTTCTGCCAACCTAGCAGTTCGAAAACACGTAAAAATGCAAGTAGAAAAATAGGGACCCCTTTGGTGGGAAAGTAACAGCGTTCCATGTGCCTTCGGCATTTAGTCATGCTGGCCACATGATCATGGAGACGTCTTTGGACAACGCTGGTTCTTTGGCTTTGTAACGGAGATGAGCACCACCCCCTAGAGCCAGAAACAACTAGCACGTATGTGCGAGGGGAACCTTTACCTCTATTTTACTAGGTATTTAAAAGGCTGAAATCCAACATTCCTGCCATCCTAACTCTTGTCCATCAATGTTTGAAAAAGGGTAGGAAAGGATATCGCTCACCAAACCAAGCCTAAAACAGATGGAGATCTGGTTGACCTATCTAAAGCATCAACACTATGATTAGATTCACACGTAATGCTAGGCCATGATTTGCTGATGATTGGTTGAAAAAACCACAGTTGGCTGGCTCAACTCTCATGTTGCTCAAATTAAAAACAGTTCACTTTTTAAAAAAGAATCCAATCAAATAGGAACCCAACCAATACCAATTGTCAACTCATAAAATATTTCTATGGTCTTTTTAAGAGTTGCCAAGAGAAAGGGAGGAGGGAAAGGGGTTTGAAAGAGGAGTGTGGCAGCTTGGAAATCGAAAGTGCATTCCATAAATAGTTTTCAAAGATAGTAACTAGGTGACTGAAATTTCTGCTGGGCAAAATTCTAATTGGAGAATATGATTATGATTCTTGGCTATGGACATGTCTCATTGGAGGATATGAGTTATGATACACCCAGGGGGTGGGGGAAAACCAGGATCAAGGGTGACGATGTGTCTCAGAGTCAGTTACACCCAGGCAGTGCCAGACATGTTAAGTCTCAATAAATCCTTTTGAAGTTTTGGAAGTTTGGCTCAAGACTCATGATTTAATTGGGGGTAACTGCCAGAATCCTGACAATCAAGTTCAGTGATGGACAAGAAGTAAAGTTAAGCATTTGTTTGCCATCTAAACCAGGAATTAGATACAGTTTTCCTGCTTCCCCAGTTCCTTGGTTGTTTAGATGTTTTAAAATATGAGTCCTGCAGGCATTTAAAAAAAAATCCTTGGATATATTAGGTAGCTGGTAACTTGTAAATCAAACACATTCCTTTTTTTGTTTGTCCCGTTGAAGATGGAAGCTTTCCATTTTCTCTGGGCTTCAGCTGTCTGACTCTCCTTCCTCCATCCCTGTGATTCCAGGCCCAAATATGCTATAAGATCTGGAGGACCAACAGCATAATCATGGGGAAACCATGCACTATTTATTTAGGAGCGGAAGAAAATTGTCCAAAGGAGGAACTTGCATCCACAGTACAGAACACAGAATAACGGACTTGGAAGTAATCTTGCAGGTCTTCTAATCCAATCTTCTACTCAAGCAGGAGACCCTATCCCATTATGGCCAAAGGCTGTCCAGTTTCTTCTTGTAAACCTTCAGTGATAGAGCACTCACTACTTCTGGAGTCAAGGAGTTCCACTGGTTAATTGTCTTCACTTTCAGGACATTTCTCCTTAGTTCTAGGTTGCTTCTCTCCTTGATTGGTGTCCATCCATTGCTGCTTGTCCAACCTTCGGGAGCTTTGGAGAATAGCCTGACTCCCCCTTCTCTGTGACAGCCCCTCAAATATTGGAAGACTGCTATGATGTCATCCTTAGTCCTTCTCTTTGTTAGATTAGACATACCAGACTAAACTAAACAACTTCAACCTTGTTTATATTATAGCACGGGGTAGCAGAGTTGAAACCTATTGTCTTCTCAGAGGCTTATGAATTATGGCCTCAAGACTCATCTTTGAACTGTAATTAACATTTGATCAATGTAGGGTACTTTCCAGTTCATTTACTTGGAGAAAAATGCTGGCTTCCTCCCCTCTTCAGGCATTTTTTTCCCTCTCTACTAAGGCACATTGCTATATTTTTCTTTCCATAAGGTTTAAATATTTTCCATTGGGATAGCCAAATTTAATTCTCCCTCAAGAAAACCTCAGGTTTCATTAGATGCCATATCAAAGTTCTTTGGCTTTCTTTTTCTTTTCTTCTTCTTCTTCTTCTTCTTCTTCTCTGAATAACTGGGTAGAGAACAAGTTGGTCATTGTGGTCTTCTCCACCAAATGTTCTGCTCTTCAAGTCCTATGACGCTTTCCAGCTAAAATAGAAAGTCATTGCAAGGATCCCCAGTCATAATAACACTGGGAAATGCTGACCATTCAGATCTTCTGGATGGCATCTCATCCAAACTTCCCTACTCTAGCAGAAACTCAAAATAGCAGGAATATCCTCACCACAAGCTCAAGAACCTTGTCCTACTGGATGGAAAACCCATAATTCTTTCCCCAGTCCTGTGACTCACTATGGGGAACTTACTATTGTATAATGTTATTGTCTGAGTTCTACACATATTATTGTTTTTCCTCTGGATTTTCTCACCTGTTGATTTTATCAGGCATTTAAAGGATGTTCAGCTTCTTGGATTCCAAAATTACTTCCCCCCCCTATTATTTTATGTGAATGATTTGTAGAGGTAATATTTTCTCAACGCACATATTCCTTCTCATGGTAAAGCCATAACAACAACCAAGCTCCAACGAGGGATGAGCCTCTCGGACCAAATCAAGTCAAGCACAACTTCCACTAAGCCAAGAATGACATGTGTGTAGATCAAGAAGACTTTGCTAATAGCGGCCTCATCTCTACGGGGAAAAGCTGTACAGAAGACACACAAAATATTGAAGCTTTCCAGAATTCACTTTTTATGCAGCCCCATCACAGTAGACAACTAAGAAGCATTTCAGTTGTATCCCACTGTTTTGGTACAGCTAAATCATTGTAGAAGGGTGGATGCTGGGGCTATCCATTATGTCAACATTTATTGCCTTAGCTCCTGCAGAAAACTCTCCAGAGAGATCAAGATAGAATTCAACTTTTCTCTTCTCTCTCTCTCTCTCCCTCCCTCTCTCTTTCCTGCTCTCTCCCTCTTTCTCTCTCTTTCTCTCTCTCTCCAGAGCAGCTCAAGCTTACCCTATATGTAAAGAATAGCAAGTTAGTTAGGAATAATTCAGCTTTTCATTATTTTTGGAGAAAGATAGAAACTTCAACCAAGCTTGATTCCTGGAGACAATTGATCACCCAACCAATCCAACTTTGCCTTTTGCAAAATCAACAAAAGTCAAATAAGACCTTGAAATTTGCTGGAACTTTAGTTTTGATTAAAAAGTTCTCTGCAACACTGAGCCAATGAATCAATTCAGCATAGCGCTAGTCAGTTTGAATGTGTGGGGCCATCTTTGTCCCGACTGGGAAAATGATGGTCAGGGTATTTGCAATGTGACATAGAAACATGAAACCCAGGATCTGAGGTTAGACTTTTAGATGTGCCCACTGTCATATGAAAGCTGTGTTTTGCAGGCCAAGTTGTACTTTGGATGTGGGTTCCCTGTGCTATGGAAAAAGCCAATGCTTACTCATTTGGGAACTTTTTGCAAGACACTGACAGAAAATTAAAAGTTGGTTTCGAGATTTGAAGATTAGATTTAGATCAGATTATAGAAATAACGTAAATGAATCTTAGACTAGGAGTATTTTTACTTATATCTGTACTGAAAAAAGTTGGGAGTCATTCCTTTTCTATTGTTCATTCTTTCTCTTTTATTCTTTCCTGGGCTTTTAACCTCTCTCTCCCTCTTTTTTTTTAAACCACCCGTTCTTTATATGTTTTAGCCATCATTTTTGTTGTTCTTCTCTGTGTTTTTTTCCAGAGTCTCAACATATTTTGTATCTCTTTTTTTAAAAAAAAAAAACTTTTCCCTTATTTGTTTATCTTCTACCTTTGTATTGAAGTTATATTTTAAAAAATAGGAAAACACCAATGCTTATCCAACTGGTTTCAGGGATATAACATCATCTCCTGCAACAATGGTTAAAAAGAGAATTATGCCCTTGAACCCTTCAACGTAATTTGATAAGGTCACACCTGGAATACTGCATCACACTTTGGTCACCATGAATGCAAAAAAGATGTTGAGACTCTAGAAAGAGTGCAGAGAAGAGCAACAAAGAGGATTAGGGGACTGGAGCCTAAAACATATGAAGAATGGTTGCAGGAACTGGGTATGTCTGGTCTAGTAAAGAGAAGGACCAGGGGTGGCATGATAGCAGTCTTCCACTATTTGAGGGGCTGCCACAAAGAAGAAGGGGTCAACTTATTTTCCAAAGCACCAAAAATCAAGACAAGAAGCAATGGATGGAAACTAATCAAGGAGAGAATCTAATGAGCAATGGATTGGATTCATGGAGCTCTGAGATCCCAATCTTAATTTTCACAATTTTATTAATACCCTGGACCACTTTTATCTAGATGCATGCATGCACCAGGGAAACTGCCTCTCCTACCTCTTTGACAATAGCTCAGAATTTCCTTTCTTGGGTTTTCAACACTTGACATTCCTTGGATCTCTCTTCAAGTTAATTTATAGTCTCTCAGCCATGGCAGTGACAGAGATCTCTGGACTGAAAAGAAAAAAGAAAAAGAGGAGAGGAACAGAATGTCTCTGTGTTCAGCAGTCAAGCAAAAGGATACTTCTGATATTTTTTCAAAGTAGCCAGCATTGAGGAACTGTTGTTTCCATTAAGCCTGGTCAGGCCAGATTTTTGTGAATTAATATCTGGTGGAAGCATTATTTGAGGAATTTTGAGCTGAAGAGCTTGAAACATCCTGATGTTCTGAATCCAGGGGAAACCACTGTGGAAGTTTAAGTCTGTTTCCTACGAGAAATAATTCATTGCTTTTCTCCTGTTCATGAGGAATTTCATTATTCCTCCTCCTCCGCCGTCTTTCTGCAAACCTACTACTTATTAGCACTGGTGATATTATCTAGTTAGGTCATGAAATGTCTTCAAGAAAACAACTAAGCACTAAGAGCACTGAGGACCCCACCGTTCTCCTCTTCCTCTTCTTCTTCCTCCTCCTCCATGTCTTTCTCCTCCTCCTTTCTGCAAAGCCCACTCTTTACTAGCACTGATGATATTACCTAGTTTGGTCATGAAATGTCTGTAAGAAAACAACCAACCTCTGAGAGCACTGAAGACCCCACAGTCCTCCTCCTCCTCCCTCTCTTAAACCCCACTCCCTTCTAGCACTGATGATGTTATCTAGTTGGGTAATGAAATGTCTGCAAGAAAACAACCATGCTCAGAGAGCACCAAAGACCCCACAGTCCTCCTCCTCCTCCTCCTCTTTCGTAACTCTGTGATGAATACTTCTGCGACCAAATAGTTTTGTTTTTCAGACTGATCCTTTTCCAGTACACGGTGCCACAGAAGAAGGAGGAGACAGAAAAGGAGATTTATGGGCTAATTGGGAAAGTCTGGTGTATAAGCAGAAAGCAGAGAATCAGCTTAGTCGGTCATCACAGAAGGAATTATTAAAATGTCAAAAGCAAATCCAGCTAAAAGCAAATATCACTGAAAGGACTAAGGATATAGGTCTTCTCCAAGCAGCCTACCTTTGGGCTCAAGAGGAAAAACAAAACAAGATGGTGTTTTTAATTTTATTGCCTGCAGATCTTTAAATGCAAGGGGGCCAGGTCCAGACTTACAGAGTTGGAAGAGACCTTAGAGGTCTTCTAGTCCAACCCCTGCTCAAGCAGGAGATCCTATATCATTGCAGACAAATGGTTGTTCAGACTCTTCTTGTCCTTCTGGAAAAGATTTGGTTTCTGTATTGGGCTGAAAGGAATAGCTAGAACACATGCATAGAGCATATGCCTGAGTTTTTCATCCCTGTGCCAAAGGAATTTTCTTTGGCAGCAAACAAGAAATTATAAAATGCTGACTCTACTCCCACTATTAAATGGCAGGTTCCCTTTGGCTCTTTTCTCATTGTTTTAAAAGTTCTCCGGGAGACCATCCCTGCCAAAACAAATGTACAAGCAAACAAACAATTTCCCCTTGTACATAACCCCGCTCCTAAGGTGTACTTTACGACTGTTAGTGAAAGGATTGAAATGAGACATATACTCTATGTGTTTTTATGGGGGTATATCCATAAGGGTTGTCTTTTGAGAGCTGAATGCAATGAAATTTCATTTTAATGTATGCTGATTAGTGGTCATTTAAAGTGACAATAAAGTTTCTATTCTATTCTATTCCCTTCCATTCCATTCCATTCCATTCTACCCTACTCTATTCTATTTTCTGTTTTGTTCTGTTCTGTTCTGTTCTGTTCCACTCCATTCAACCTCACTTCACTTAATCCTATCCTATCCTATCCTACCCTACCCTACCCTACCCTACCCTACTCTATCTTCTCTTCTCTTCTCTTCTCTTCTCTTCTCTTCTCTTTTCTCTTCTCCTCCACTCCACTCCACTCCATTCCATTCTGATTCCGATTCCGATTCCGATTCCGATTCTTATTCTATTCTATTCTATTCTATTCTATTCTACTCTACTCTACTCTACCCTACCCTACCCTACCCTACCCTACCCTACCCTATCCTATTCCTATTCCTATTCCTATTCCTATTCCTATTCCTATTCCTTTCTATCCTATCCTATCCTATTCTATCCTATTCCCTCTTAAGCATTCCAGGTCCTGCTTGTTCAGGCTGAACCAAATTTCAGTGCGTGTGGCTATTTTCACAAAAGGTCTCTGTTTCTCATTTCTTTGGAAAGCATGACTAGGGAAAATGTCCAGGAGAGAAAATGGCCCTGCCATGAATTTTCCAGAGGTTTCAAGTCAGCGCCGGGCTGACGTTGCCTCTGTGGTTTCTCAGACCTGTTCTTCTCCCGGAAAACAGAAGCCTGTTTTCCGACATCCTTCTCGGTTGCTTGAGAGGGCCTTGCCAATTTTCACGGGGTGGCATTCCCAAGAAGCCTGCTGGATTGCGAATGCTATTATCAGGATTCATTGATTTATTGACAGGCCGCCCAAGTCCCAGCAACTCTGTTCAGAAGGAAAAGTGATACACAGGAAAGAAAAGCAACAGGCTGAGAAAAACTGATTCCCACCAGCTGAACAAAGAAGAAATGTCAAAGTTTTGCTCAGGAGATTTCTGGAAAACTGAGATGGAAAATTTGTGTTGCGTAGTTCCTCTGGGAGAGGTCTACTATATCATATATATACCATATTACCTATGATACCTGCATTATAATATATGATATTAATACAGCCTCCCACCCTTCCCTCCTTCCTCTCTCCATCACCCACACCTATCTACCTATTTATCAATCTTCCTTCCCTCCCTCCCTTTCCTACCTTCCTTTATTCCAACCTTTCTTCCTTCCTCTTCCTTCCTTCCTTCCTTCCTTCCTTCCTTCCTTCCTTCCTTCCTTCCTTTTTCCCTTACTCATTCTCTCCTGCTTCCTTCTTCCTTCCTTCCTCCCCCTTCCTCCTCTTCTTTCTTTTTTCTTTTTTCCTTTCTTTTTCCTTTCCTTCTTCATTCTTTCCTCCCTGCCTGCCATCTCCTTCATTCCTTTCCTTTTTTCTTTCTTTCTTTCTTTCTTTCTTTCTTTCTTTCTTTCTTTCTTTCTTTCTTTTTCTTTCTTTCTCCCTTACTCATTGTCTCATTCCTGCCTGCCTTCTCCTCCTTCCCTCCCTCCCTCCCTCCTCTTCTTTCTTTCTTTCTTTCTTTCTTTCTTTCTTTCTTTCTTTCTTTCTTTCTTTCTTTCTTTCTTTCTTTCTTTCTTTCTTTCTTTCTTTCTTCTTTCTTTCTTTCTTTCTTCCTTCCTTCCTTCCTTCCTTCCTTTCTTTCTTTCTTTCTTCCTTCCTTCCTTTCTCCCTTACTCATTCTCCTTCCTGCCTGCCTTCTCCTTCCTCCCTCCCTCCCTCCCTCCCCTCTCCTCTTCTTTCTTCCTTCCTTCCTTCCTTCCTTTCTTTCTTTCTTTCTTTCTTTCTTTCTTTCTTTCTTTCTTTCTTTCTTTCTTTCTTTCTTTCTTTCTTTCTTTCTTTCTTTCTTTCTTTCTTTCTTTCTTTCTTTCTTCCTTTCTTTCTCCCTTACTCATTCTCTCCTTCCTGCCTGTCTTCTCCTTCCTTCCTTCCTTCCTCCCTCCCTCCGTCCTCTCCTTTCTTTCTTTCTTTCTTTCTTTCTTTCTTTCTTTCTTTCTTTCTTTCTTTCTTTCTTTCTTTCTTCCTTCCTTCCTTCCTTCCTTCCTTCCTTTCTTTCTTTCTTTCTTTCTTACCAACAATTCCAAAAATTCCAAAGGAATTTTTCCTCTGCTTCTAAGCACAGGAGCAAGACTAACTTGGGAGGCGAGGTGTACACCTTCCAAACTTTGTTGCCACCTGCCCACATTTGCTACCTGAGACGATCGACTCATTGTACCTAATGATGTGAGTGATCCTAGACCTCCCGTCTCCTTGATGGACATAAATTCTCCCATCCTTCTTTGGAATCTCTCCTGGCCACCTAAGCAATTTTCTGTCTGTCCAAACGTTACTCTCTGCCCAGCCATCTCCAAGATGCCATCTGTATAATTTGGTTTGTTCACACATGGAGGGAAGTGTTTCTGGAAGTGATACAGGCCGAAGCCAAGAGCAGCTGTTCTCACTTTCCTTCTCCCAATTTAATAAATCTTTTCCATCTGATGCTGTCCTCCTCTAACTCTGTGCGGCTATTTCCAAGGAAACTGATAAACACAGGCCATAACAAAGTGGTTTTTATGTCTTCCTGAGATGGCCTGAGTGCATCTGGATTGTTGAAAATTTTTCTGCTCAGAGGTATTCAGACAGTGATGGTGAGGGGAAAGAAATATCTAAGCAAGGAACTTAGGTGCCACTGAGCTAACAGTTGAAAAACCGGGATGACGTACAGTCGGTATCCACTATTCATGATGCAGCTTGCCTACAAAACCATCAATACCGGAGAAAGGCAAGATTAGGTCATCACAACTAAGGCATGCATCACCTCACAGTACAGACATTGTCAAACATTCCTTAATAAAGACTTCAACTGTTCCTTGGACACTTATTCAGTTGCGTTGGTCTCACACCAAAGTCATAGATCTGAATTTTTTCCCTTTGTTTGCCCTTGTCATGGGGAGCCTGGTTGGATATATCTTTATTCTGAACGTGTTCTTCTACCATTGTAATGTAGTCTTCTGGAGGAGGAGGGGAGGAAGAAGGAGAAGGAGGAGGAGGAGGAAGAAGGAGGAGGAAGTAGGAGGAGGAAGAAGGAGGAGGAAGTAGGAAGAGGAGAAGGGAGAAGGAGGAGAGAAAAGAAGGAGAAGGGAAAAGGAGGAGGAGAAGGAGGGACAAAGGAGGAGGAGGGAGGAGGAGGAGGAAGGAGGAGGAGAATGGAGAAGAAGGAGGAGGAAGAAGAAGAAGGAGGGATGAAGAAGGAGAAGGAAGAAGAAGAGGAGGAGGAAGAGGAAGAAGGAGGGAGGAAGAAGGAGAGGAGGAGGAGGAGGAGGAGGAAGAAGAAGAAGAAGAAGAAGAAGAAGAAGAAGAAGAAGAAGAAGAAGAAGAAGAAGAAGAAGAAAAAAAAGAAGGAGGAAGAAGAAGAAGAAGAAGAAGAAGAAGAAGAAGAAGAAGAAGAAGAAGAAGAAGAAGAAGAAGAAGAAGAAGAAGAAGAAGAAGAAGAAGAAGAAGAAGAAGAAGAAGAAGAAGAAAAGACCTTACGAATGATACAAATTGGGGACAGATGGCCAACACAATTGCAACTGAATCCGGGATGGGAAGAAATTAAAGAATTTTGCTGTAGCACTTGCCTGGAGATTTTTGGAAAACACCTCTTCCTTTTGGAGAAACACACCGAGAGGATTCTTTCCATCTGTGTAACCACACTCCAATGGTTGAGTTGGGGAGTGCGCCTAGTTCTAACAGCACTTCCATCTAAAGGCCCATTTGAAGCTTCTCAGAAAACGGACCAGGCTCTCCCTTCTATGGGCCAGCTGAGCATCTAGCCAGGGCACTTCTGGTTTCCCTCGCCTCCCTTTCTTTAACAGCTCTTTTGGCAGCAAGATCATGCTATGGTTAGCCTCAAAGTGTTCAAGTTGACTTTTAATTTAAAACAATGCCTGTTCGCTGAAGTTGATGAATAGATCCACTCTTGCTTCACAGCCTTCTGTTGTGTCTTTTCCTGGACAAAAGCAAGCGAGGTATTTCTTCAACACCAACAAAAAGGATTATGTTTGTGTTCTGGAGGAAAACGAAGGAAACCTGCTTAGATATTCCAATCTAAGCATAGTGTACAAAATTGGCTGCTGTAATGTCCTACCTGTCAATGCTATTCTTTTGTAGTCATTTACTCACAATTTATATCAATTTTCACATTGTCGAACTAACATATGCTTGTATATTTATCAGTTATTAATCATCCATGACTAAACTATTTATTCCATCATTTTATACGAGATGTTCCAAGTTTTATCTTAAAATTTATGTTATACTTTCAACCAATATTATGTCTTATATCAATCTATTAAATTTCTATCACAAAATTATCTAGTCTATTACATTACCATGTCTTTTTGTCCAACCATTGATAAAACAAATCCCATACCATATAAAATTGTTTATCTTCTTGTTCTCTAATTTCAAATGTCACTTTACTCATTTCAGCACAGTCCATAATTTTCTTAATAACTTCCTCCTGCATAGGTATTTTATCATTATTCCAATTCTTAGCAAATACAATCCCAGCTGCTGTTAGTACATTTACGATCAAATATTTCAACTGTTTGTTGTATATTTCCGGTATAATTCCCAATAAAAAGGTCTCTGGTTTAAAGTCTATATGTTGTTTTGTCATTTTTTCCCAACCATGGGTGGATTTTAATCCAATTTTCTTTGCGTCCAAGCATGTCCATTACCACATATGGTAATAGGTATCTGATGACACTTCCAACATTTATCCAATTTATTCTTAAAAATTCTTGCAAGTCTCGTCGGGGGTAGATGCCAGCTGTAAAACATCTTATACAAATTTTCTTTATATGCAGTTGACATTGTCATTTTATAATTTTGAGACCACAATTTTTGCCATTTTTCTAATTCAATTCCATATCCAAAAATTTTCCCCCAAGCAATCATCGTTTCTTTAACTTGTTCCTCCTCCAATTTAAATTCTAATAAGTGTCCATAAAGTTTTTTAATTACCTTTTCATCAGTACCCATCAAAATCTTATCTAAGTCAGTCAACTTATCATAAATACCTTTAACATCTTTGTCAAATCTAGATTGTATTTGCAAATATGAAAACCAATTCATTTTTACACCTTGTTCTTCCAATGCTTGCATAGATTTAAGTTCACCCTTTTCATTCAATATCTCAGCATATCTAACTGTTTGTTCCTTTTTATATATTATTGGATAAGAAAAAGCTTCAATGGTAGATATCCATAATGGAATTTTTAAATAATATTGTCTTTTTATCTTCTCCCAATTCAAAAACAATGCATCTCGAATATAATGTCTTCTAAAATACCCCTGTGTTTTGGTTCCCTTGTACCAAAGGAAGGCATGCCATCCCAACAGCAAGTCATGCCCTTCTAAGGTCAATAGTCTATTGTTCCTTAATGTTATCCATTCCTTTAGCCACATCAAATTTGTTGCTTGGTAATACGACTCCCAGTTAGGCAAGGCAAACCCTCCTCTTATTCTTGCATCTTGTAACAATTTTAATTTTATTCTTGCTTTTTTGCCCTGCCAAATATATTTCAACACAATTCTATTTAAATCTTCAAAAAACTTCTTCCCTGGTCAGATTGGAATTGTCTGGAATAAATATAAAATTCTAGGCAATACATTCATCTTAATTGTAGATATTCTCCCTATCAATGATAATTATAAGTTTCCCCATTTTGTCAAATCTGTTGCAATCTGCTATTTGAGTTTAAAATAATTATCCTCTTTCAGCATACTACATCTTGATGTAATATATATCCCTAAATACTTAACTTTATTTATGACCTGTATTTCTAAAACTTCTTCCAACTCTTTCTTTCATATTCTTTGTTAGTATCTTTGTTTTATCTTTGTTTATTATTAATATACAAAGAATTTGACTTGTTCTCTTGAACATTTGTCCACTTCTACAGGCTGGAGGGAAGTCAGATTGGAAGAGGAGAAGAAGAGAACATCTGTAGAACATCCATCAATGAGAAACATCTACACTTTTCCTTGGAAGCATGATTCACTGAAGGTATCAGTCACTTTCCCACAATTACTCGCTCTTTCTCTCCAGCATTTCATCCTATTTATCCTGACAGTGGAAATGAGAACTTGTTCTAATATATATAAAGATTAGGTATTGTTTTGAAGTAACCCCTCAAAAAACAATTGCATCCCTTGAGCCTTTTTTCTTTTCTCCCCTGTATTTGGAGAACTCAAGAGACATAAAATGAGCTCGGATGTGGACAATATTTTTGAGGGCACCCACAACCTGTATTTTTACACATCGGAGTTGGAATGGGAATGTGCTGTGGACAGTTCTGGGCTGCCACGTTGCTGGGCTAGATGTCAGATCTGTGTATCTGTCATTTCTTCAGTGGAAGAAGAAACTGATAAAGAAATCCTTTCTTGATACAACCTGAATATATTTAATCTTATATCGAATTTGTATAACCCACACATGATACAATGGAGGGAAAATAGCCAGATGGCTGGAACCTATCACCTCTGAGAGACACAGCCAGGAGATGAGAAGATCATAAAAATTCCTCAGTGAGATGTGTCCTGGGAATCTCTGGAAAAGTTCATTCTAAAAAGAGGGTGGGGGGAAATTAGGTATGCCCTGGGAAACTGTGAAAAAGATCGTTTCTACAGAAGGGGTGGAGGGGGGAAATAACATACTGGCTTTTATTTCACCAAATACACATCGAGATAAGGGGAAGGGTTTCTAAACTCCCTTATCTATCCCTGTATGCCTGAGGGATCTCAGACGCTGCTTTGAACTCCTACATGAATTGTCTCATCTCAATAAAGGATTCCTTTTGATACATTTGGTGTTCAGAAGTTCATTCTTGTTAATTGAATGGGAAAAAGTTCTGTAGCCTAACACTAGGAATTCTCACACAAAAGAAGGCAATCGTCTACTTTACTAGGTTTCCATTCAGAGCGAAAGCCTTTTAAAGGAGGAAAATGTCCCTCGTGTCTGGATATACAAATATTCAAGCACAGCAGTAGCTCAAAAGCTGTCTAGACTAAACTGAAATATTTTTCGCATTCTTAGAGAAGAAATCTTCCCAAAGGTGCTTTTTCCAAAAGACAAGGGGACTTCCTTGGGTTATTTTTTTTCCCCCTTGAGGACATTTCGCTTCTCACCCAAGAAGCTTCTTCAGTTCTGACTGTTCTTCAGTCAGAACTGACGAAGCTTCTTGGATGAGAAGCGAAATGTCTTCAAGGAAAAATGAAGCCCAGTTGCCTTCTGAAGAACTGAAGAAGCTTCTTGGATGAGAAGCGAAACGTCTTCAAGGAAGAACAGAGCCTTCTGGAAAAAAAGCACCTTTGGGACAACCATGACCTGGATGATTGAGAATCGCCATAGATATATAGTAATTTTGTCTATGGAACATGCTACGTTTGGGGTTCCTCCCCTCACACACAGGGAACAATCCCATTGAGATCAATATGGACATACACCTGAGGCAATACCGTGCAGCTGCAGCCACAGAAATGTTGGCTGGAAAAAAAAAAGAGAAAAAACAAAGTTACTGAGAGCACATCCTGATCGTCCTTCCTTAATTATTCTAGTGCATCAGAAAAGCATGCCAATCAGTTAAAATCTAATTAGGAACATACGAGAGAGGGAATGTGCTCTGAATGAAGCCATCTGGAAAATAGAACAATGTCTAATCATGCTCAAGGATTTATTATTTATTTATTTATTTATTTATTTATTTGTTTGTTTGTTTGTTTGTTTGTTTGTTTGTTTGTTTGTTTGTTTGTTTGTTTGTTTGTTTGTTTGTTTATTTATTTATTTATTTATTTATTTATTTATTTATTTATTTATTTTTAAACCTTTTATTTGATCTCTTTCTTTTTTCCACAGTACCAAGAGGTGCAAGAGCCAACAATAGAAAATGAGGAGGTGGCTGAGATATTCAAGGGTTCTTTTTTTTTTTTTTTTAAGGAACTAATAAAAAGGCTAATTGGAGTCTATCCTATGTAAATTGACTTTGGTTTTTGGTTTTGTTTAATTTGAATGACTGCGGCCACGGATGTTAATTAAATTAACTAACCAAGGATTTGGGGTGATCTGATAGCTGTCTTCTAATATTTGAGGGAAAAAGAAGTCGATCTATCCCAGAGGTGCTTTTTCAAAAGCTTCTTGGATGAGAAGTAAAACGCCTTCAAGGACAGAATGGAAGAAGCTTCTTGAGTGAGAAACGAAACATCTTCAAGGACAGTCAGAACTGAAGAAGCTTCCTGAGGGAGAAGCGAAACACCTTCAAGGACAGTCAGAACTGAAGAAGCTTCTTGACTGAAAAGCGAAATGTCTTCAAGGACAGTCAGAATTTAAGAAGGTTCTTGGGTGAGAAGCGAAACGCCTTCAAGGACAGTCAGAACAGAAGAAGCTTCTTGAGTGAGAAGCAAAATGTCTTCAAGGACAGTCAGAACTGAAGAAGCTTCTTGAGTGAGAAGTGAAACGTCTTCAAGGATGATCAGAACTGAAGAAGGTTCTTGGGTGAGAAGCGAAACACCTTCAAGGACAGTCAGAATTGTTTTTCTTATAAGTAACTATCTCATGTATTCAAAACCATATTTATTCTTATGCCTGTATCTTGTAAGCGATTGACAAATCAAATAAAATGTAAATGTAAAAATTGTGTGTGAAGACTCCGACTTATCTGAAGAATTCTGTCAAGGCTTTTCTGGTTGGACTTAAGCCATCTTTTTGCAAGCCATCTTTTATCTACAAAGAAGTTATATGTAGATTAAAGCTGAGAAGGTTTGAGTTGCTGCGTTTGTTTGAGATTTTCTTGCAGGTAACAGGGTTGGGTCAGAACACTAGCTGGGTAAGTAAAACGTCTGCAAAAAAGCAACCAAGCTCAGAGAGCACCAAGGAAAGGAATTTTTCCTAAGGAGGCTTTCCAGACCAAGAATCAGAGTGAATCAGGGAGGCTACGAATGATGGAACTGAAGGCCACCCAAATCCTGAAACCCACCAGTGCAATCAGAGGTGGTATTCAGCCAGTTCTGACCAGTTCTGGAGAACCAGTAGCGGACATTTTGAGTAGTTTGGAAAGCTGGCAAATATCACCTCTGACTGGCCCCATCTCTTCTCTGCCTCCCATTGAGTCCCAGCTGATCTGCTGGGTCTTCTTTGGTTGCCCTGCACAGGAGAACGGAGCTGGAAAGCAGGTTAGTGGAGTGGGGAGGGAATGGGATTTTGCAGTAACCTTCTCCAGGAGTTGGTGGGAATAGAATAGAATAGAATACCTTTATTGTCATTGCATTCTACAAATACAATGAAATTTGAAAGCTACTCCAGCACAGTGTCCCAAACACCACATCACAATCACACTACTGAGTATTTAAAAATTAAAATAAGTAAAATAATGATTAAAAACCTAATCTAAAACCTATCTAAAACATATAGTAAGTTAGATAGTTTAAAAATCCCACTATATACGTAGGGCTAAATCACATATGCATTGTTTGATTCAAGACAATTATTTCCTTGGAAAAGAAACTGTTTCTCAGTCTATTAGTCCTCATTTAAGACTCCTATAACGCCTCCCTGATTGTAACAGTTCAAAATATGAACGTCCGGGATGAGAATGGTCTGTGGAGATTTTTAGTGCTCTAGAGAGGAGTCTGGTCTTTGCAATCTCTTCCAAAGAAGAAAGAGAGCAACCAATGAATGGGTATTTTGCAGTATCCTTTGTCTGCCACATCCCCCAAGCCATGTCCACCAAGCCACATCCACAGAATCGGTAGTAAAAAAAAATTGAACCCCACACTGATCACAATACTTTACAAATGTATCACAGTGGCAAGGAAGAGAAGTTTAGCAGAAATAGAGGACATGTGGCTCTCCATCTGTGGAACTTGGGGTTCCATCTGTGGAACCTGGGGTTCCATCAGTGGAAACCCTTAAGCAAAATTGGAGGAAAAGACCCCCGTGGTACCTTCCACTATCTTTCAACAGAAAGTAGATGTGAAATCTCCTTTACGCTGAGTTGAAGGAGCTCCCAATTGCTCTATGGGTTTTCTTTGACCCTCCTTATCTTCTATCCGAAGGAAGTTTCTTCTAAACATTGGACCGAAATCAAATTGAAATTGGGCTGAAATTTTTAGAAATGGCAAAAACAGACCCTAGGAACTGTTTCCTGCAAGACAGAGATAATGTGTTTTGGATTTTTTTTAATCAGAAACTCTCCTAATTGGACAACTTTAGTTGAATGGAAAAACTTTGTCTAGGTTGTTGTTAAAGAAATAATGATTTTTTTTAAAAAAAATGAAATTTTGCTTTAAAAGCCAGCTTTTGAAGCCTTGTATATCCATCCCAAGCTGATTGCTTCATGAATTGGCTTGATGAGAAAATCATTTCCAGGTCACCTCAACTCCCACAAGGGATGAACGGCTGCAAAAACTGATGGAGTTAGCAGAGAACAATATATCTAAAAAGATGAGAATGTTTTTCATGGTCTTGCAAACAAAAATTGCTTCATATTATACGTTCTGCTCTTATCCATTATAAGGGACAAATTTAACCTCAGAATAGATATAGATAGATAGATAGATAGATAGATAGATAGATAGATAGATAGATAGATAGAGAGAGAGAGAGAGAGAGAGAGAGAGAGAGAGAGAGATGGATAGATGGATAGATGGATAGATAGAGATAGAGAATAGAGATAGAGATAGATGGATATATATATAGGCTTCTGTATTGTGTTCGTCTGTGAATCAGGCTTTCACAGCCGTTTCTGTTTTAAATTTGGTGCTAGCCTACTCTATATGGGAGAGAGAGAGAGAGAGAGAGAGAGAGAGAGAGAGAGAGAGAGAGAGAGAGAGAATGAATGAATGAATGAATGAATGAATGAATGAATGAATGAATGTAGGACAAAATAAATCTGATGGCCATCCTCTCCGTATTAAGTTTCCCCCACAAAAAGAAAAGGGAACCATTTACAAATAAAATGTTATTAAAGTTTCAGCCAAATAACATTTGGAAAGCTTCTTAAATCCCATCTCTCTAACTACGGCTTCATGCATGAAAAATAAAGGAAAAGCAGTGTATAATGGCATTGCTTTGGAGAAAAACTAGATAATTAGGTAAATCCTCGGAGCTTGTGGTTTTCCCATTCAATGCAAGCCATATTTCCCTTTTTAGGGAGAAAAACGGCTATATATGCACAGATCTGGGGAAAGCCACATTGATTTGCTGGGAGAAGGGTATGGTTTCTATCTTAAATTTGTTTTAATTGCTTCTCCTTTTGAGGAGAGCTTGGAGTGGGGGAGAAATGGGACAGAGATGTTAGCTGTTGCCCCATGCCAAGCGATTGAATGAGAGTGTGAAACTGGCTTTCTCTTGGTTGTGATTACGAGCCAAATGGCA
The DNA here is from genome assembly GCF_049901735.1 of Notechis scutatus. Taxonomy (NCBI): domain Eukaryota; kingdom Metazoa; phylum Chordata; class Lepidosauria; order Squamata; family Elapidae; genus Notechis; species Notechis scutatus. The sequence goes on from NC_142023.1 coordinate 5,809,224, forward strand.
ACAGAGAGAGAAAGGAAGGGAGGAATTGGAAGCCTTCCCACCAACGTCTACTATGATGGCATCTCTGAGATAGTCTCCAAACAAGAGTTCTTTCTTTCGCTCCCCTCTCAAACTTTAGAGCCACCCCCCCCAAAAGATCGTTAGGGTAGAGTATTGATGGAAGTGACCAATCGATTTTCTGTGGCTAATTAAGAGAGTGAGAATGAGAGACATCCATGCATAACAGTCCAAAAAATAATAATACTGATGACGGTTCTTTTTTCATTTCTTTTTTTCCAACGTGTAGATCTTGTTAAATCTCATTCGATAACAGAACAGAGTTGGAAGGGATCTTAGAGGTCTTCTAGTCCAACCCACTGCTCAGGAAGGAAACCTTACACCATTTCAGCCAAATGGCTGTCCAGTCTCTTCTTAGAAACCTCCAGTGTTGGAGCAGCCACAACTTCTAGAGGCAAATTGTCCCACTGATTTATTGTTCTCACGGTCAGGAAATTTCTCCTTAATTCTAGGTTGCTGCTCTCCTTGATCAGTTTTCATCCATTGTGTCAACTTGTAAAGCACTCCTATGCTTGTTTTCGAGTTGCCATAAGCAGGAAGGGGGGAAGGAGAGGGCAACCAGTGATCCTCTGGGCAATGACGTTAACCCATCTGGAGCGCTTTCCTATCTGCGACTGTGCAATTGGCAAACCATACAGATGTGCAGTAAGTTAAGATACTCTCTATGATGCAGCGGTAGAAGGTCACCAGCAGTTTCTCATTCCTTTGTCGTCTCCTGAGATATCTTAATAGCAGATTTAAGGGAAATTTTGCACCAGGAATAGCAGTGGCACAGCGTTCTGCTATCCAAAGACCGGTGACAACGAGATCCCAGCCCATTTCAGCAAAGGCAAAGACCCATCAGAAACTCTGCAATTCTTCGGAGCGAGTTCTTTCCAAGCCAGGAAGAAAATCCTGCCTCTGGCAATTAAGCGCCTTTCATTTCAGGAAGAATAGCCTAACTATTATGAAGTCCCAGACGGGTTTCCTCTAAATGGCCTGAATTTCTCGAGAGCTAAAACAAAAGGCCTCATTCCTTCTTCCACCGAAAACCTTGCCCTGCTAACGTTTTTTTCGTTGAAGCAGCGCCATGAAGGGAGCAAGGAGGAGAGAACTGTTCACAGGAGAACTAAAATTAGGCCTCGGGCTTTGTTAAATCCGCGGGGGTTGGGAGAAGTTTAAATGAAGTCATCGTAAACAGTCTCCCTCTCTTCCTCACTGGATGCAAAGGAGGAAAGGGGAAAGAGTCATCTCTTTCAACTTCAGGCGGTTTACATGACGGATTCGTTTGGGCAGCTGCCTGGGTGGTCACAGTCAATCCCCGCAGGCAAAATTTAATGAAATGATGTGGACAAGCGATAGAGAGAGAAGGAGCAGGATCTGCCTAATCATTCTGCTTTTCTGTAGCCGGGGATATCAAATCTGAATCTGTTTCCTTCCTTCCTTCCTTCCTTCCTTCCTTCCTTCCTTCCTTCCTTCCTTCCTTCCTTTCTCTGCTCCTCCCTCCCTCTTTCTTTCTTTCCTTTCCTTCTCTCCATTCCTTCCTCCCACCTGCCTCCTTCCTTCCTCTGTCCCTCCTCCCATTTTTCTTTCTCTCCCTGTCTTTCTTTCTTTCTTTCTTTCTTTCTTTCTTTCTTCCTTTCTTCCTTCCTTCCTTCCTTCCTTCCTTCCTCTGTCCCTCCCTCCCACTTTTCTTTCTCTTTCTTTCTTTTTCTTCCTTCCTTCCTTCGTACCTCCTTCCCTCTTTCTTTCTTTCTTTTCTTTCTTTCCATTCCTTCCTCCCACCTGCCTTCTTCCTTCCTTCCTTCCTTCCTTCCTTCCTTCCTTCCTTCCTTCCTTCCTTCCTTCCTTCCTTCCTTCCTTCCTTCCTTCCTTCCTTCCTTCCTTCCTTTCTTCCTCTGTTCCTCCCTCCCACTTTATTTTTCTTTATTTCTCTCTCTGTGTCTCTCTGTCTTTGTCTCTGTCTCTCTCTGTCTCTCTAAATTTTATTTATTTCAAAGATAACACTAAAAACTCCACAAAAAGAGAAAGGCCAAAAAAAAAAAAAAAAAACAACAACAACCAGAAACACACACACACATAGACACACACACACACAAAGTGTGCACAACAAATATAGAGCCATCATTAAACTTATATTGTTCACCCTCGTTGAATGTTGACAAATATGTCTCAAATAAATGTAATAATTTCTACCCCACAGACAATTATAACTTTCTCCACTATACTTGCTATATTCACTCCCTTACTATTTTACAGGACAGTTCTTTAAAACATATCTCATCTTTAGAAATCTAATGTCTTTTTGTCTCCATTGGGGGGTTTGGGTGGCCAAATCCCTGGTGAGATCTTATTCATTCTTTCTTGCAATATTCCCTAACATATGTCTCTTGTATGGAAATTCAAAGGGATGTGGTGGCTCAGTGGCTAAGACGCTGAGCTTGTCAATCAGAAAGGTCGGCAGTTTGGCGGTTCGAATCCCCAGTGCTGCATCACAGAGTGAGCTCCCGTTCCTTGTCCTGGCTTCTGCCAACCTAGCAGTTCGAAAGCATGTAAGAAAAATGCAAGTAGAAAAATAGGGACCCCTTTGGTGGGAAGGGAACAGCATTCCTTGTGCCTTCGAAGGCGTTTAGTCATGCCGGCCACATGACCACAGAGACGTCTTCGGACAGCGCTGGCCCTTCGGCTTTGTAACAGAGATGAGCACCACCTCCTAGAGCCGGAAACAACTAGCATGTATGTGCGAGGGGAACATTTACCTTTACCTATGGAAATTCCATGAAAAAAAAAATCAAACAGCATCGTGTCAAACCATGCCTGAATCAGCAGTTTCAAACACAATTATGTTTAACCCCCTGTGGTTTTGTACAACGAATAAACAATCATGTCTGTAAAAGTGTACCATTTCTTCTGATTCGTAAACTTGCTAAATAGATATTCTTCATTTTGGGGAAGGGATGGCTTTACCGGGTGATGCATTTAGCTGCATAGAATTGTGAACGCTAATGCATCACATTAATTCCTGTTTATCCATGCTGTATGAGAGGCTGCTTTGATCACTGATCTCTCTCCGTAATGGATCTTGTTCGTTAAATATTCCCATTATGCTCTTATCTATACTTCTCTTCAGCACCACACCTTGAAAGTCTCGATTCTCCTTTTCATCTCAATGACTTTCAGAGAAAGAAAACATACTCTTCCATATTTGGATGCTATTTTCTGAAAATTTGTCTCTGTCCATATTTACTTCAGGCCTAAAATTAGCAGAAACCATTGCTTTAACTGAAGGACCTCTAGTAAAATATGAAAATGTTTACGGAAAAGGACCTTTTCATAGTAGTCACGTTGTCATCCAGAGATTGCGATGTGGCCCTACCTGATATTCTCTACCATTATTCCAGCACCAGGAAAAGATGAAAGAAAGAAAGAAAAATATTTGACTAGCTAGAATCGTGAGCTCGCCGCTGAATTCACATCTAGAGAAACGGAAGAGAAAACTGGAAGTAATTGGAACGGCCCCAAAGAATAGAAAAAGTTTATCCTCACAGATAAATAGGATATACATCAAGAAATTTTGTGGGATCTAATTTCTGAGATACATGACAATTCATACTAGAGAACATTTTCCTTAGCAATATCTGAAAACGATGGCCGGAATATAAAAATTCAAATGTTACACTGGAAGACAAGGGCATTCGCCCCCAAGCCAATCGACATAAACTATGATGCTATGTAGGTTTTCCCTGGTAGCCCTTCTTTTTTATGTATTTTGAACAACCATCCTACAAGCCTTTCGTTTCCCTCTCTACTGACCCATGGTTTCAGCACCATGGGGTTGAACAGCGACCCTGTTAGAAATTTGATGAAATATTGCGATTAGTGCTTGAATATGACAGAAAACAGATCCCATGTTTGAAGTGAGTGTTGTGTTTAAGGAAGGCATGTGTCAAAAGCCTTATCATCACCTCCTGCTCAGCCTTGCTTTGCACACCAGCATCGAAACCACAAGAAGCATTGCACAATCAAATATTCAGGGGAATGCTGGGGAAGCTTAACTACCTCTCCTGGCTTCACTACCACCGTGGTTCAGAATTCAGCTGAGCAACAGCCAAATTCTGGATAGAGAAGACCATTGGTTTGAAAGATGGATAATAAAAGGCTATTTATGTTAACATTGAGTGGTCCTCTCTCAATACCTTGAGGATGCAAGTAACCCCCCACCCCCCCAAGGGGCCTCAAGAGCTCTCAGGGAGAGTGCGAAAAACCAGATGACTTCCAACCCTTCCTGTCAAAACTAAACCCTCCGTAGCCACCGCCATCCTGCCAGAATCGATGAAGCTTCTTGGATGAGAAGCGAAAAGTCTTCTTCCTCAAGAAAAAAAAAAAACAGTCCAGTTGCCTTTTGAAAAAGCACTTTTGAGATAATTCATCCCAAAGGTGCTTTTTCAGGAGGAAACTGGACTTTCTTATTTTTTTTTTCTGTGAAGATTACTGGACTACTGCAGTTTCACCTAGAGGGGACTGCCCTTGGAAACCTTTTGGAAACTTCCCTGGTATTGCATGCAGACGTCTGCAGATTGATGGGCCATGAAATTGTCCCAGGTAACTTCGTTATTTCAGGAACTACACCGGTTGCTTTGCACATGTCTTCATCCCCTTGTTATTGGGCTATCGTAGGAGATGACCAGGCTGAGCCTGAGGGAGGGGTCAAATGCATCCTCAGTCGTGAGTCCCTGCGAGCCCTAAGAGAGCTAAATCCAGCCCTTGAATGCCTTTCTTATCTCCCGCTCATTTCCCATGACCGCTAGTTGGACAGATTCTTGTAGAGAGCTTAAGTTTGCAATAAATCTTTCTACTGCCTCCCAAAGGTGTTTTTTTCAAGAGGCAACTGGACTTCCTTGTTCTTCTTAGAAGACGTTTTGCTTCTCATCCAAGAAGGATTTATATTCCTTGCAGACAGCTGGTCATTTGCATCCTTTAGAGAGTCACCGAGGCCACTTGGAGGTTTATCTGTGTCCTCAGGGTCACCTGAGTAGTTTTAGCTCTGTGCCATCTATGACCTGGATGACTGAGAATCTCCACAGACAATTCAGCTGGGATTTACCCCCTCCACTACAGGAGAAGATAGCAGTGCCCACATCACTCAGAATTGAAAGTAGATTTTTTTTTTCAGCAACTCCAGGCAGCCTATTGCAAATTCCAAACACAAGGGGAAGAGTTGGATTGTGCCAAGGAAGGCTTACTCCACAGTTCTATAGACTGACGATTGTTCTCCCATATGGAGATCCGATTCTGCAAACCTGCTGTTTGACAATGAAACGGTTCTTTGTTGTCACAGATGGGGTTGGAATGCTGAAAGTTTGCAAATGAGCAAATTGCAAATTATTGCAACTCTTTCTTCCTGGTTCTTCTTCTTCTTCTTCTTCTTCTTCTTCTTCTTCTTCTTCTTCTTCTTCTTCTTCTTCTTCTTCTTCTTCTTCTTCTTCTTCTTCTTCTTCTTCTTCTTCTTCTTCTTCTTCTCCTCCTCCTCCTCCTCCTCCTCCTCCTCCTCCTCCTCCTCCTCCTCCTTTTTCAAACCATGAATGGCTTTGAACTTGGTTACAGGAGATGCCTCTTGCATAATGAACATTTTGAATTAGTGGCTCTTTGTTGTTATTGTTTTGTCATACACTCTCCTCCAGATTGGCCGATGGATCCATTTTCCATTAATATTCTGCCCTTCATTAAAGATTGAGTAAGCTTCCCCGCTTTCAGCAAAAGCTACATCTGAGGCAGCTAAGTGGGAACCGAATGTACATTTTAGAGGGTTTTAGGGGGAGTTAAAATTTTGGATAGCTATAACTTCTGTATCAAACTGGTCTTTAAACACACTCACTTCCTACTAAAATAGCCCCTTTTAAACTTTCTACTTGAATGGTAATTGTATTAATTTATACCTTGTGCAATATTTTCCATAAGCTTATTAATGGCTTGAACCTATTATTTCAAAGTTCCACTCTAATTTTAAAATGTTTTGTTTTAATGGGAGGCGACGGAGGACTGTTTCAAATGAATAAAGCAAATAAACAGAAATAAATACACTGTTGTGTTCATTGGTTTTCTCCAAGAGCTTTGGTGTTGTTGTTTTTCTGTAGATGTTTCATCACCAAACTATGCAACATCCTCAGTTGCCTTACTGCCCGGTGACTGTTGACATCTAACAGCTTTTGCTACAAGCCTCATGCTGTGTCTTCCTCAACAGGTTGTGTTTGTTTGCATCTTTGAACAGAAAACAGAGGGAAAAGAACTTTTCGAAAGGAAGAAAAAAAAAACCCAAATCCTTCACATTCTGAAGAACAAGAAAGCTAACCATAGACAGGACAAACAAACTCACTTTAATGTCTGCGGATAAGAGTGGGGCATCTATCCAAGATTTTTTTCCCCTGTCTTCTTCTCTCTCTGTCTATCAAAAGGACCATTTCTCATTCCAGCTCAGACTCTATAGAAACTGTTTTCCAACAACTCCTTTCCCCCCCCCTAATTCTTTTTGCTAAGCTGAAGAATTGACCTGGGATGCTGCTTCACCGGCGGTGAACTTGGTTGACGCAATGGCTCATTATAATGTCTTCTCTCCCTCCTGTCTCCCCACCCAACATACACACACAGTAGCCCTACAGCTGCTTGCCATTCTGCAGCCTCACTGATGGAGCAGGTTGACTCTGGGGAAGCAATGTTGGGCCGTTCCAGACAAACCAGGGATGTAATTCTGTCTTCCACAGAAAGAGAGACAAAATAGGAAATAGCGGCAGACAATTGGCCCCTGGTTGAGGGGGAAATCATGGTTAAGAACTTAGCAAAGGTTGTGGGGATTAGAGGCATGAATCAGAGAAAGAGGAGGAGGAGGAGGAGGAGGAGGAGGAGGAGGAGGAGGAGGAGGAGGAGGAGGAGGAGGAGGAGGAGGAGGAGGAGGAGGAGGAGGAGGGGAGGAGGAGGAGGAGGAGGAGGAGGAGGAGGAGGAGGAGGAGGAGGAGGAGGAGGAGGAGGAGGAGAAGAAGAAGAAGAAGAAGAAGAAGAAGAAGAAGAAGAAGAAGAAGAAGAAGAAGAAGAAGAAGAAGAAGAAGAAGAAGAAGAAGAAGAAGAAGAAGAAGAAGAAGAAGAAGAAGAAGAAGAAGAAGAAGAAGAAACAACCTTTTCCAGCTAAGATATAAAAACCCACAAGAAAAGGAAAAGGGTAAAATTTGAAAAATGGCTACACTACAATATTTCTAGGAGAATATATTTATTCAAGGACAGGAGAATAGATCCAGATATAAAACTACTGCAGATGTATTACTAGATCCACATCTATTGTTCTTCAGTATCGTGGTTGCAACCAAGTCCAAAAATAGGGAAGAACAATGGGGCCTTTTGCATCTTTCTGGTCTATTAATCCCAATCTTCTGGCAATTACTTATGAATCATGATTATAAGGTTATTCATGGAATTATCATGGTTAGGCTTTTCTCCCTCCACAATCACTATTCTTCTTCCTCTCCTCCTCCTCCTCCTCCTCCTCCTCCTCCTCCTCCTCCTCCTCCTCCTCTTCCCTCCTCCTCCTCCTCCCTCCTCCTTCTTCCTGCCTCCTCCCTCCATTCTCCTCCTCCTCTTCCTCTTCCTCCTTCTTCCTCCTCCTCTCCTCCTCCTTTTCCCTGGATATCCATTAAAATCTATTATGGAATTTCCCAAGGAAAACACTTCATCAGGAAGATTCCCCTTACAGTATTTCCCTGTGCAAAAATAATGTAAAAAAATAATAATAGCACGATGTTCCTCCTTTCCCTTTGCATATCCTTTCTTCCTTGTTCTCCCAAGGGACTATAATCAAACCACAAAATTCTCCTTGGTGATGTTCCATAACCATGTTCCTTCCTTACACTGCTGCCTAATTGGACAGTTGCTTAGTGGTTTCCCCAAGGCTTATTAAGGAAATTTGTTGCAGTCATCTACTCTTCCCTCACTGCAAAGTTCAGACCTTGTGACCATTTCAGAGGCCAGGAAGGTCAGAATCTGGCAACTTTCTAAAACGTAAGCTTTCCGTATGCTCTTCAAAAGCACAGATCCAACCCTGGGATTCCAATTTGACAACCAGCAAGGATCTGTTGGTAGAATCCATTGGAGATTAAAGAGGTATTCGGTTCCAGTACGAATACATTTTGCATACTTGATGAATGTATCTTTTCTTTTTATGTACACTGAGAGCATTTGCACCAAGACAAATTCCTTGTGTGTCTGATCACGCTTGGCCAATAAAGAATTCATTCATTCACATTTAAGATTCATACTTCAGACTGCACCCTCAGATGTCCACCATCCCAAGAGGTCTTCAAATGGCCAACGGATGACCAGTGATGGAAGATTACAGAATAACAGAGCTGGAAGGAACCTTGGAGGTCTTCGAGTTCAACCTCTTTCTCCCTATCATACTTCAGATTGTGGTCTCAGATGTCCACCATCCCAAGAGAGCTTCGAATAGCCAATGGATGACCATTGATGGAGGATTACAGAATAACAGAGTTGGAAAGGACCTTGGAGGTCTTCAAGTTCAATCCCTTTCTCCATATCAGCCCATAAAATCCTGATACAATGTCATCTAGAGCTATGATATGTCCCTGAAGTTCTGTTTGGTTTGTTTGCTTGCTTTTTTAAAATTATTAAAACAACACGATGCCACTGGTTTTGCAATTAAGCCAGTTTAAAGCTGGCCAATTCATTCTCCCATCATTCATTCATTCCAAATCTATGATTGTTTCTTACCACAAAGCGGTAATTGGAGCATAATCACCCCACTGAAATTCCACTTGTAGCTGTTGGCAATAAGAGGCACAACATGTCAGATCCAACGCGTCATTTCACAGAACGTAGCTGAGCATCCTGGATATCAACTTCAAAGATCAACGATATTTCCCAACCTTGAACACTCCAGAGTATTGGACTACAACTTCCATCATCCTGAATCACCCTGGGGCTAATCCAACACATCTGGATACCACTTGACTCAAAAAGGCTCCTTTGTCAAGCAAGCTTCCTTTTCCCCCTCTTTCGAGTATTGCAAAAAATTATTGGCACCTCCATTTGGCTTACTCCGAAGAAAAAGCATTTTTTTAAAAAATATCTCCAGTTTCAAGATGTCAACAATCTTGGAAAGTATGAACATATTGTGTGGCATCCTGGTTGATTGAGAGCTTTTTGGGCAATGTTGAAGTTAACAGAAGTGCGAGAATGTGATCAGGAAACACGGTCGGATCTTTGGCGTGTATAAATCTCATCCTGCCAGCTGCCAAGTGTTCGGATCACCAGAATTTCCTGTACAAAAATCTTGTGGCTTCCAGTAACACACAAGGGGGGACCGTCTTTCTTCCACCTAAAGAGGCCCACTATTGTTCTTCAAATAAAGACATCTTTGCTACCGTACCTCCTGGACTAATTTTGGGATGTTCTTAGCTCAAACTTTTCTCCCCCCTCTCCCAAATGGTCTCTATTCTTGCCAAGTCCCTAAATTTTTATGGCCTGAAATAAAAATCCTTTGCTTGAAACACATGTTCTTTTTTTAAAGAGTTCTTTTGTGATCTGGTCACAAATATTCTGGCCAAGCTGCTGTAGGACGTCTGACAATCTCACTCTTATGTACAAGAAATTAGCTTTTTGGTTGTACCTGAAGTTTCTGCAAACAGAGATATTCAGATAAATATTAGGAGGAGAAGAAAACACCAAGGTACTTCACTAAGATGTTTCTGGGGAGTATAACATAAGCAGATAACCTTTGGGTGAGGATCAGAGTCTGATAGGAAAGTAGTTCATGAACATATGAAAAACAATAGCAGGAATTGGGTATGTCTAGTCCAGGAGCCTCCAAACTTGGCAACTGCAACTCCCAGAATTGCCCAGTCAGCATGACTAACCAAGGAGCTCTGGGAGTTGAAGTCCACAAATCTTACGGTTGCCAAGTTTGGAGACCCCTAGTCTAGTCCAGTGAAAAGAAGGACTGGAGGTAACATCTTCCAATATCTAAGGCCACAAAGCAAAGAGGGTCAACCTATTTTCCAAAGCACCTGAAGGCAGGACAACAAACATGGAATGGAAACTACTCAAGGAGAGAACCAACCTAGAACTAAGGAGGAATTTCCTGACAGTGAGAACAATCAACCAGTGGAACAGCTTGCCTTCAGAAATTGTGAGTGCCCCATCACTGGAGGTTTTTAAGAAATGATTAGGCTGAAATGCTATCAGGTTTCCTTCGAGGTCTCTTCCAATTCTGTTATTCTGTTAACAGGAGATAATGTTTTCTTGAAAAGAGCTTCTACCAAGAGGTAGAAAAAAAAGGTCTTCTGCCAAGACCTTGTGTGTAGGCAAAAGATCATTTTATCCATCTGGATCCAAGAGACTTTCTCCATTCCACCTACCTCCTCTCTCACTTAGAAGACCTCCCATCCACCTTTGAAGAGCCTAACTGAAGAGTTTGTTCCTTGAGGAGGCACAAAGAATCAGAACCACTTGTTAGAATGTAGCACAGAAGACTCATTCAAACCTACACACCAGAATCTACCCCTGTAAATTCAAGAGAGCTTGGACTTGCTTGTGGCAATGTAATAATTATAAGCTGATGACATGCTTAACTCTACCCTCCAGCTCTGTCTGCTCTTCCCCTATAGGCCTAAAAGAACTCAGTGAACTAAAGACTTGGGTTCCCACCAGCAAGGAAGATGTTGCAAGTAGGGTATCAATGGGAATTGCATTAGCTTGGTCTGTTGTAACAACAACGCATTCCAGACTTAATTGAGTTTGCTTCTTACAGGAAGAAAGCAGACCGATAGCGAGGATTTCAAGTCTTTTGACACAAGAGTTGAGAGATTTCCCAACCAGATGACGTTATGCGACCTATCAAAGAAATGCAGCTCAAACACAATTGCATCTGATGAGTTAAATATGGCTAGCCTACACACACTGGGAAAGGATAGGATGCCTATAATAGCCTGGAAATGATCTAATTATGGAAGGTATTATTGGAACAATATGCTTTGGCACTTTCTCAGCAACTCCAAAGAGTCAGCTCCAATTGCTTATTCAATATCAGACATGCTACTATGGAAAGAATGTATTTTTAGGCACCGGCCCTGCAATTTCATCAAGATTGCGATATTCCCTAAAAACAAATGGGGAGCATTAACAATGGATCCTTGATTATAGGTTGCCATGTCAACAGCTGGGTGGTCTTTTTCCCAGCACCTTTTTTGCTTTGACTTCCATTCTTCCTTGAAGACACTCAAAGCTTTAATTTCCCCTTGGGATGCTTCCAAGATATTTATTTTTCAGCCTGAAGGTAGGATACAACACCTAAAGTAGTTTTAATAAAAGAAGTACAAGAATTGAAAAGTTTGGTACATCAGAGCCAAGAAGTGATTTCCGGGAACATTAGATCTTTGATATTCTCTGAGCTTGGTGGTTTTCTTGCAGATGTTTCATGACCAAATTAGGCAACATCATCAGTGTAGCACGGATGGGTAATGAAATGGGTTAATGTAGCTAGCTGGATCATGAAATATCTGCAAGAAAACCACCAAGCTCAGAGAGCACCAAGGAAGGACCTCTCATTTCAACCCTGAACTATCATTATTCTCCTCTATAGGTAACATTAAATCTTCTTCCCTAAATCTCTCCCAAAAGTTGCCCCGTCAACCACTAATGGACCTTAAAACATGAGAAAATATGAGAAAGCAATCCTATTACCCTGATGAAATTAGATTCAAATCCTAATTAAGGAAAGTCACTTTTCAGGTGGGTCCAATGCCTATACTCTTCGTCTTTGGCCCTTTTATGCTACCAAAAGTGATCCTCATGATGGCATGTGGCATGTTATGTGCACCTGTTCTGATCATGGTTTGCATCTCCAGTTTTCTGCTTGATGTGCCCCATGCAGGAATAGAGACACCCCCATGGAGGGTTGTCCAACCTCCAACTTGAAGTCTTTTTTTAACATTAAGAGTGGTGGAAACCCTCTTAGAAAAATGCAGAGCTCTGAAGAGGAAAAGTTGGGTAATGAAATGTCTGCATTGCATAGCATAGCATAGCATAGCATAGCATAGCATAGCATAGCATAGCATAGCATAGCATAGCATAGCATAGAATAGAATAGAATAGAATAGAATAGAATAGAATAGAATAGAATAGAATAGAATAGAATATGGAATGGAAGGATAGGATAGGATAGGATAGGATAGGATAGAATAGAATAGAATAGAATAGAATAGAATAGAATAGAATAGAATATGGAATGGAAGGATAGGATAGAATAGAATAGAATAGAATAGAATAGAATAGAATAGAATAGAATAGAATTCTTTATGGGCCAAGCATGATTGGACACACAAGGAATTTTTCTCCTGTGCCTAAACTCACAGGTTGCATATAAACAGCAAGTAATAGATCATAGATCATAAATCATAGTAATAATCATTGATCATAAGATACAGACAAGTGATAAATCCTAAGATACCAATAGGAGAAGGTAGTAGGAAAGATGAGAAGATAAGAAAGATTAGAAGGATAATAGCGATACAGCCTACTACATGAGTAAATAGTTTTTGGCATAAGACAGTGGGAATTAGATGTTTAGCAGAGTGATGACATGAAGGGAGGAATGGCTTGCTGATTGAGCATGCTGCTTCATCCCTTAACCCTTGTTCACCATCTTTGATTCTCTAGCTCCTAGTTCACCCCAGATTTATGCCAGGGGCTAAAACATGACATCATCTCCACAGAGCTATACTCCCGTCAACAGCCTGGCTTCTCCAAATCATGATTTTCAAAGCAGCTTGCATTCCCTTTCCTGCCTCGGCCCCAGCTCGATCCGCCTCCCTCTTCACTGATCATGGAGCTCTTTGTCTTAGCAAGAAGGCTACATGCTGTTTCGTAACCACAAGCAACTACATGTGTGTGTGTGTGTGTGTGTGTGTGTGTGTGTAATATATATATATATATATATATATATATATATATATATATATATATATATATATATATATATATAAAAGAAAATACCCAGAATCTAAGTTTTCAAATGGACAAGCCACAAAGCAGCAAAAGGAGATCATTATGCAGTTGGGTTTCATTTCCTGTTTGGATGCCAAAAGACCTTTGGGGAAAAAACATGTTGAAACAGCAAAAAACAACAACCCTGGAATCAAAAAAATGCTTTTTAGATGTGGAATGAGCGGAGGAAACCATCCTTTGCCTGCCCCCCTCCGACAACCCTTGCAAAAGACCCGTAATCCCACGAAAATCCGAGGCCTACGAGACAATTTCCCAGGATTGTTTTAACGGAGAATCTGCAGCCTTTGCAAAATTCTTCTTCTTTGCCACTCCTCTGGAGAAATCTTTCCCAAGACCCCCCAAAAAAAAAAGAAAAAGAAAGAAAGGTTGGAGGCATCACAAAGTTGCCTCTTGGCTTTATGCTTTCTGGCTGTTCTTTGGTAGCCGGGAAGTTTCCCTTAGATTTTTGTTAATGAGCTGAATGACCTTTTCTTTATAAAGGAGAGGAGTCAGGCAGATCTTGGCGAGGTCCAAAAAGAGGAAATGTTGAACCCTGAGACATCATGAATTCCTAGGGCTTGAATATAAGAACAAAGAAGATATAATTTTCCAACCAGGAACGTCTTTTCTGGCTAGGGATGAAGGGGAAAGAGGGGGTGGTGGAAGTTTCCTTGCTTCAGGTTTGGAAATGTGCCCTGAACTGATGAGGCCAAAATGTTCCAACAAGGACATACCTGTCGGAGAACAGCAGGCAGAACTAGGGGGGACTAAAGGGGTGGAGTCAAATGGGTCATCAGCTTAGAATCCTTACATTGACACTAATGTTCCAACTCCAAGCCTTCTTGAAACCAGGGGTGGGCTTCAAAAAATTTAGCAACCGGTTCTCTGCCTGGTTGCTGGGTGGGCATGGTGGGCGTGGCCGTGGTGATTGCCCCTTCCATAAGGTATAAAAGTCAGGCCAAGATGATGAAACCTATGCAGGAAGCAAAGTAATTTGATCGGTTCAGAGTCATCCTTGAAGCTCTTTGTACTTCGGTTGGTTTTTTTTTCTAGTTCATTGGATGGGTAATTAGTTGGGTAATGAAAACGTCTGCAAGAAAACCACCAAGCTCAGAGAATACCAGGGATCCCTCATTTAGCCGCAAATTATTAGAGCAGAATGCCAAACTCAAATCTAATGGGGATCAAACCCCCAAAATAATCGACTTATACTTCAGCTTTGCTCTAATTTCTCCCCTTCCCCATGAACATTCACAAGAGTGTATACCAGGGAAACAAAAGATCCCTTCATACTTTCTTAGCATTTCCATATGTTTATCTGACTTTTACATGGGCTGAAGGTACCCTTTATTGCTTGTTGCAAATTCCCAGACCCCCACATTCATTTGCTCCACTTCCCTGCACCACCCCACCTCCCAAAAGAGAGATGTAAAAAAAAGATATAAAAAAAGGCATAAGTGCACCATCGTGCCTCCCGTCCCTGTCCTATTGTTCCCATTTAATCGTACCTATTTTCTGTATTCTTACTCATGTGTATACTTATACCTATTATTTTGTAAGCGATTGACAAATCAAATAAATCAAATAAATAAATAACTCGGAGCTTCTCAGATGCTTAAACGCACCCACCCCGCACCAGCCCTGAATAGAAGGAAGCCGAAATTGATGGACTGCCCCCCCCCGGGAGGGGGGGCAGGGTGGGAATTTAACATCTCACAATCAAAATGAGCTGAGTCTTTCATGAAAGAGAGGAAAGCTTGAGAAACCATCCAACCTTTGATAAACCAATAGATTTTTTTTCAAGAGAAAGAGAAAGTATATTTGATTATTCATATATTAACTGCAGCTAGAATTGTATTTGCTCAAAATTGGAAAAGCGAAGAGATTCCTACTGATGACAATGTGATCAGGAAAATATTAGAATGGACAGAAATGAATAGATTAACATTTGCAACTAAAGAGAAGGAGTCAACTGAATATTATAAGATATGGGAATGATTTTATCAATGGCTAGAGGAAAAAAAATAGGAAAGCTAGAAATAGCTAATAGATTAGTGAATATATAAAAATGGGTTTATAGAATTAAACATGTTAAGAAGAGGAGTGTTATAGTGATAGAGCTATTATGTATATTAATAAAATAAGAATAGAGAATTAATACCAAGGTAATGAACATGGATGTATATTTTAATTCTTATTGCACAAGATATTTGTACCCAGATAGCACTCTGTTAAATAGAAGATGAATTGTATGTACCTTAAATAAAAAAAAATTAAAAAAATACAAAAAAATATTTTCAAACGCCACTGTGCAAATCTCTCTTTTGCTGAGGTTGCATCAGTCATCCTTCAGAATCTGTTGACTCCTGCAAAAGGAAGCCAAGTCCCTTCTAACATCTGGTTGTTACCCTGTGATTAGGAGAGGGAGGAGCACAAACCCCAGTAAACGCTGAAGTGGTTTTGGAGTTTGAATGGGACCACTTTGGTTTCAGGAAGGGATGGGTGAACCTTTCGGGATGAATTCCACTTCGGCAATTCCTAAAACAAAGGAAGAACGGTTGCAGGAATTGGGGCATGTCTAGTTTAGAGAAGAGAGGAATCACGGGAGACATGATAGCAGTGCTTCAATATCTAAGGAGCTGCCACAAAGAAGAGGGGGCCAAGCGGGACAAGAAGCAATAGAAGGAAACTAATCAAGGAGAAAAGCAACCTGGAATTAAGGAGAAACTAACAATTAGAATAATTAATAGCTTGCTTTTTGAGAAGTTGTAGGTACACCATCACTGGAAGTTTTTAAGAAGAGACTGGACAGCCACTTGTCTGAAATGAGCAGGAAGTTGGACAAGACTAAAGGATCTGCAAGGTCCCAGCACATTTTATTATTCTTGTGTGTCGAATCACACTTGGCCACTAAAGAATTCATTCATTCATTCATTCGTTATTCTATTATTCTGTTATTCTGTCCCGTCCCTCTCCATATGCCAACACTCTGATCCATTTCATGTGCTGGTTTTTATTCTGCAGTTCTTCTTTGTTCACTTTCTGAAGAAGCAGGACATGCAAAGGGCCATAATCCACAAGGTTCTAGTTCAACAATCGAGAAAAATGTTCAAGGTATATTTACCGACAAAGCGGAAGCAGTATGCTCCGGCCAATATTTGGGTAGACCGGGTTGTCCTGTTAAAAAACAATTGAAAGAAAAACAAATGATCATAACCATATCATAGGAAGAGAACCCACCAAAGAGATAACAAACAAACACACACACACACACACACACACACACACACAACCACACACTAACAGTATGCTGGGAAACATGATTCAGATGACTAGAATAAGCCTTTGGGATATGAATGGAATTCCTTGTTTTGTAGTGACTCATGAAATCTTAGTCTCCCACATAAAACAGCAGCCGGAATAAGAGAATTAAAAGGAAGTGCAACTTTCAGGCAAGTTAAACAGATCGCACAGATTTAAAATAATAATAATAATTGTGTCTGCTCAATCCACCATAGATAATGGTCCTTTTTCAAAGGGATGCTCCACTGTGAGCCTACAATCTGGAAATCATTAATCAAGGAGCTAAGAGCAATAATCAATAACACAGCATGCAGGATTACCTTAGAAGAACACGGAGAACAGGAATGTCTAACTCATCTTTGGATTTAGGGAGGAAGGAAAGCAATAGGAATGGGAAGGAAGGAAAAGGAAAGGAAAGGAAAGGAAAGGAAAGGAAAGGAAAGGAAAGGAAAGGAAAGGAAAGGAAAGGAAAGGAAGGATCACAGATGATGCTACTTAGTTGGATAATGAAACTTCTGCAAGCAGGCAGCCAAGCTCAGATGGATGGAAGGAAGGAAGGAAGGAAGGAAGGAAGGAAGGAAGGAAGGAAGGAAGGAAGGAAGGAAGGAAGGAAGGAAGGAAGGAAGGAAGGAAGGAAGGAAGGAAGGAAGGAAGGAAGGAAAAAAGCAGGATGCGCCCTATCATAGCAACATCTTCATTATGTCTGCTCAAAATTAAGTGGGTTTAGAATGCAACTGAAAAATGGAACCTTGGCTGGAAGAAAACTTTCACCAAATTTTGTAAAACAACAACAACCCTGCCTTCACAATTCCTAGAATTGCTTCTGGGCAGTTTAATTTTGGGTCTACACCGTCTTCAGTTTCAGAGGATGTAATACCACAAGAGTGGTTGAGTTCACATAAGGAAAATGACAACACAAGACCATTTCCCCTTAAACAAGACTGGAATCAGAAGGCGTACAGATTTAGTCTTCCCTTCTTCGCCTGTCTTCACCTGTTTGCAACCTGCAAGCTACAAGTCATCAAAACTTCACAT
The DNA here is from genome assembly GCF_049901735.1 of Notechis scutatus. NCBI lineage: Eukaryota > Metazoa > Chordata > Lepidosauria > Squamata > Elapidae > Notechis > Notechis scutatus. The sequence goes on from NC_142023.1 coordinate 5,826,642, forward strand.
GTTTTATTTAGTGAGGAAAAATTTGGGCTCTATTGTGGCTGTACATTGAGGGCCACATGTATAAAAATATCGAACACAAACGGATAAGACGAGTGACAATTCCGTGTACGTACATTAAAACCGCACAGCATCAACAGCAATGTACAACATGCAATAATGTTTCATTTTTCAATATGTGTAGACTACCCCCAATTAATTAGCACCCCAGACAGTGAAAAAGTCAGGAATAAACAGGACAGCAATACAAAGATAATCAACAGTACAATCAGCAAAAGAGTAGTAAGGATGGAAGAGTTCAGGGTCAACAATATAACACAGCAGATGCTACTATGAAAAGAGTTAAAGGCAGACAATGCACAGCAGACAAATAGGGAAAGATTAAAAATAGCCACAATCAGGGGTGGGATTCAAATTTTTTACCAACCGGTTCTGTGGGCATGGCTTAGTTGTTGGGCATGGCTTGGTGGTCATGTGAATGGCTGGGCATGGCCAACTCAACATCACTCACATCAAGGCACGCATCTCCTCGCCTGGCCTCTCATGACTGTGGGGATGCTGCAACAGTCATAAGTGTGAAAAATGGTCATAAGTCACTTTTTTCGGTGCCATTGTAATTTTGAGTGGTCACTCTACACAAGCAAAGTACCAGCAAAGGAGGGGGGGGAAACTCCAGAGAAGTTCCTGAGACAGGAAGTCTAGTCTTGCCAAGAATGTAATAAGGGTTAACGGAGAGGCAGTTTCTGTAAGCAACCCCAGAATGTTTCCTTCCTGCCTTCCTTACAGGATTAGCCCAGTAATTTCTTCTAACAACCGGTTCTCCGAACTGCTTAGAATGTTAACAACTGGTTCTAGCAAATAGGTGCGAATTGGTAGAATCCCACCCCTGGCCACAATGTAAGCTAGAACCAGAGCATAACTAAAGATCCATTCCAATATTGTCTTCTGGAAGAGGAGGAGGAGGAGGTGGGTGAGGAGGAGAAGAAGGAGGGGAGAAGAAGGAGGGGGGAGGGGGAGGAGTAAAGGCAGAGGAGGAGGGGGAGGGAGAAGGAGAAGGAGGAGACGAAGAAGAAGACGAAGAAGAAGAGGAGGGGAGGGGAGGAGGAGGGGGAAAGGGAAGGGGAAGAAGACTATTTTCTCCAGTACACCCAATTGTTTCTAGTCTTATGCCCCCGAATGTATCCATCATTTAAATTATACAGTAAATATTAGAAGTGATAGCAAATTTCAGCAAATTGAAGTGTCCAACAAATCCTTATTTTCAAAGATTTCCAGCACTGTTGTGTCAACCAGGGTAGACAAGTGAAGGCAGCCAGTTCTTGAATTCTTGGTAGCCTTTCTTATGAGTTATGGCCATGTCACCATACCGAATCCTTTAGAGCAGAGGCAACTCTTGATTTCCATCCAAACGAAATTGCGCAAAAGCAGGCGTGTTGCTATTTTCTGCTTCTTCTTTTTTTTTTTACAAATTAGGAAAAGAAATGCTGAAAAATAAACCAACCGGCTTACCGATTTATGATCTGCTGAGGCCATTTTCTCCTTTGCTGGAGAAAAAAGGACTTGCTCAAGAGTGCTATTGATTTGGGGAGATGACCTTTGAAAGTTTATTTTTTTTATTTTTGAATTTGAAGAGAGTTGGAGAACTCTAACTTTCTGGTAGAAAAGAATGAGAAGCTCCTGTATTTATCTTCTCCCTGTTTTTTCATCCAAAAGGCAGATGGTTTCCCCCAAGATTTATCCGTACAATTGGCCCAGAAGTATCTCAGATAGTTTTGAGAAGAATGGGTCTCAACAGTGGAGATCTGCTTTGTAGTCAGAATTTTAGAAGATGCCACCAGTCCATACAGATCAGCCTATGGTCCTCCAGAGGTTATTGAAGTCCAGTTCCCATCAGCACTAATTAAGGATGAAAAGTGAAGAAGGCATTCATGTAACAACATCTGAAGGTCCAGCTAGAGTTGACTATTCTCCTCTCGCTCTCTTTCTTCTCTCTTGCTCACTTCCTTTCTCTCTCTCTCTCTTTTCTCCCTCTCTCTCTGTTTTTTATTTCTTCTTCTCTTCCTCTTTCTTTTTTCTTTCTTTCTTTTTCCTTCCTTCCTGCTTTCTTTCTTTTCTTCATTTCTTTTTTTCTCACTTGCTATCTTCCTTTCTCTATCTTTCTTTCTCTAACACTATTGTTCATTCTCTCTCTTTTTCTCTCTCTTCTTTTCTTTCTTTGCCTTCCTTCCTTTCTCTTTCTTTCTTTCTTCTCTCGCTATCTTCTCTCTTTTATCTCTCTCCCTTCTTTTCTTTCTTAGTTTCTCCTCCATCTTTTATCTTTCTTTCTTTCTTTCTTTCTTTCTTTCTTTCCTTTCTTTCTTTCTTTCCTTTCTCATGTCAATCTTGCTTTAAGACAGACAAACTTCCTTTGAAAATCAGTGATGATGGGGAAAGTTTTCCATTCATCCAAAGACAATCACATCTCTAAACAAGAAGCATTCAACGGTCCTTCTCACCCACCTCCTCCCCTTCCTTTGGCAAAATCCTCATCAAGATGATCTCATCTTTGGACAGTTTCCACCGCACATCAACATGAAGACCTCACCCCCCCAAAAATGCTAATTAATCATTAAAGGCAAAACCTTCTGCAAAACCCCATAGGCTAACAGAACATTTGGTGAGTATTTGCCTTTGTCTGCGGAAGGGCCCAAAAGTTGTTTTATTTCTCTCCCTGGCACGCTTTTGAGATGGACAAACATGAGATCTACTGTTCCACTTCATTCAAGTCTCCTTTCCTTCATTGTGACTTACTATAAACAAAGGAAAGTTTTCTCAGTCCAACGAAACAGCCTGCATTCTCATCCTAAGACTGTGTGTACTCTTTCGAGACTTTGTGAAAATTCACAACACAACACAACGAGTTCCGTTGGACACTTGAGAGGTTTTGGATGACATCATTGCTTTGTCTCATTAAGGGGTTAGGGTTAGAGTGTGAGTCTATATTTTTCTTCTAAAGAGCTCTACCATTGGTGGTCAAAATATCTAGCTACTTGCTGGATACCCATGCTTCACGACGAAACTATATGTCCGGGCTTAGTTTTGGAGGAGGAAAATAAGGAGGGGAAATTCTGCCTCTGCCTAAACTCCAAGGCACATAGATTCCTCAAAGAATAGCTTTATTGGATATATCATACTAGCTCTATACCCGCGCTTCGCTATGAAACTATGTGATCAGGCATAGTTTTGGGGGAGGAAAATAAGGGGGGAAAAATTCTGCCTCTGCCTACCAGCATCCATCAGTATTCATCCGGCTAGCATCCTATCAGTGTGTGAGAGTTGAGGGCTGTTTGGAAACTGAAACAGTATTTGCTGTGTGAGCAAGAAGGAGACAGCAAGAAGCCTGGGCGTGGCTTAGCTCAACTGTTCTGTACTAAAGCTGTGAAACTGAAACTGAAACTCCTCTGCTTGTGTTTTGCATTTGGAACAGATTTCTTTTCAGGTGGGGAGGGGGAGTAGAACTCCTTAGCATCAGAGTGTGTTAATAATAACAACATAGGAAATACTAATGCTCTGATGGTCATTTCGAAAAATCCTTTCTTAGTGAGCACCTAGAAGCCAAGAGGAACATACGGGCCCAATTTCAAGTTTGTAGACTTTATGGTTCTGGAGATTTTGTGATGATGCGTGAGTGGTATTTTCCCTTCCTTTCCAGGAGAACAAAACTGAAGCTAGTAGAACAAAGAAGGTATTTTCTACAGACCATCCAGGTGGGTCTGACGTGCATTTCCAGACATATTTACTCCCTTTGTTCTTGCTTACGTTCATACCTGTACTGGTTATCTTGCACATGTCTGATGAATAAAATAAATAAATAAATGAGAGCGTTCAGAAGGGTTGTCTTCCTAATTCTGCCTTTGCAAACCTCATCTCAGCTTGGCACAAATCAGACATTTGAGGCCTATGAGATCATCTATTTAAATCTGAAAACCCCAGCAAACATGATTGAAAGGCTGCTAACCCTTAACTAGGGGTGGGGGGAGAGAAGTGGTGGTTTGGAGCTTGGCATTCTTTGAGCCGCCTCGGGAGGAAGGGGTAACCCATTTCTAAAGCAGCCGAAAAACTCTCCGAATTGTTGCCAGCCATAATTTCAAGCTATGACGCCTTGGCATTAAACAACAACAACAAAAATTTATTTGAAGATAATTTGACTATCTCTTCCAAAACTATTCTAGAAGATGAAACTTTTTTTTTTTTTTTCAAACCAAAGGCTAGGTTTGATTTTTTTGAGTCCAAAAATTTTTGCGCTCCAGCCTCGGTCCAAAATATATGATACGGAACCTACAGAAGGGTCTGGAACTGTCGGGAGGAAAAAGTGGAAAAGAACCACAGGTATGGCACCGATTTGAATTTAGTGAGTGCAATCACAGACCCCTTACTTTTCCCATGAATAACGGATCTCTCCATGATCCAAGCTGAGCAAACCCCAGAGAAGGAGGAAATGAGGCTACCCAGTGATATATTTTGCCTCGTTCTGGCGTAAGGCATCTCCTTATATTTCTAAAAAGAAGAACAGCCAAAGCACAAACGCGCAAACTATAAAAAGACCTCACAGTTTGCATATATATATATGCCGTCTCTCTATAAATACTGGTGGTGGGGGCTGGTGTGCTGGGCTGGTTGGCTGCGCTGCTGCCTCTTGATTGGTCGATAGCGTTGATGTTGGTATAATGGGCTGTGTGATGGCCTTGTGAGTTTTGTTGTGGAGATATCCTGGATCTTGTGCTGTAATCTCCTGGGTCGTTTGTTTTGTAGTGATCTTTTTTTCCATCCCATATAAAGTAAGATTTAGCCAATTAAAGAGAAAAAGCAAAGGTTTGTTCCCTTGCAAAAGAACTCATCCCTGCATGAATCCTTATTCTTGCCCCAGGACTCCCTTTGTCCTGGCTCTAATAAAAATGATTCCATTCTGATCCTTCGCCTATAAAAGGAAATGAAAGTTAATACACAATTTTATTATCTAGTGACTAAGTGCTACGAAGCAAGGGTCTCAGACCCCAAACAAAAAGAGTTGGAAAGGGAAATTGATGCATCATGCATTCCATAACATTGTCATCATATAGAGTTCAAAGTTGGATGCTGGTAATTCCATTTCCCCATGATGTGAACAACTTTGCAATGTGGATTTATGGAACAAGGTTAAGAAAAAATGACGTAGTGGCCTCGTTGAACTTTGTGATCATCCACATATTTTATGTGTCAGGTTTCGAAGTGATGAAATCCATTTTCGTTCTACTCTTTTTTCCCCGTCCTCTACTCATTGCAGAATACCATATGCCACCAGACTTGAAATTCTAGACCTAGAAAACCTAGAACTACGCTGCCTTCGGTCTGATCTAAGTATAGTATATAAAATCATACATTGCAATGTCCTACCTGTCAATGAATACTTCAGCTTCAACCATAACAACACAAGAGCACACAATAGATACAAACTCAAGGTAAACCGCACCAAACTTGATTGCAGGAAATACGACTTCAGCCACAGAGTGGTCTTCTCCAAACCCCAAAAACTTTAACCTTAGACTGTCTACTATTGACCTCACCCCTTTCCTAAGAGGTCTGTAGGGGGCGCGCATAAGTGCACCAACGTGCCTACCGTCCCTGTCCTATTGTTTCTTTTTCTTTTTCTTATATGTATCCATTTCATGTATTCATAACTATATTTATACTTATACTTATTATCTTATAATCGCTTGACAAATAAAATAAATAAAAAAAGAAAATAAATTTAAAAAGAAAATGTCTCAAATTTGTTCATAGGAAATTTGAGGGGAGGGGAGAGAGGAGTGAGGAGAAGACAGGAGAGGAGAGGGAGAAGAGAAGAGAAAAGAAGAGAAGATCAAGGGTCAGTTTTGAGGATCAATTGTGACATCAACAAGCAACATATTTTCATTCTGGTGGCAATCAACTGGCAGTAAAAACAAATAAAACATCTTAGTTCAGTTTCTCATAACTTTGATGTTCTCCAGTTAAATGCACCAATTCCTAAAATTCTCAGCGATGGTCAGGCAATCAGTACAACTCTGATACTTAAGCTCCATCCATCTGGAGTGGGTTGAAGCTGGAAAAACTGAGTTTCTTGGTCATGTGAACATCTTATTGCTTCTATAGAGCTGAACCCCACCTCATCGTTGGTGTTCCTTCTCCCCTGGTATCCTCAATCCAAATATAACTGACAAGAAATGCATTTTGAAAGAGCGTGTGTAGAAAGCACTGATCTTTAGAATCTTGCTTTTCTATAGAAGAAGAAGAAGCAGAGCCTGAGGGTGGAGTCAAGAGAGCTATCAGCCTGGAATCCTTATGTTCCCACAAACAGTCCAGCTCCAGCCCCTCTTGAATCCCATTGGCTCTTATTTATTGATTTAATTTTTATTTTACTGCTTTGTCAAGCAGGTATGAGAAAATAAGTCTAAGTATGAACGTAACGTATAAACGTATAAGTATAAACAGGTATAAGTATATTCATAATAAATGAGTACAAATAAATTGGTAAATGGGAAGAGTAGGACAGGTTATCTAGTGTCAATTTAGTGCTGGGTGATAATTGACTAGATTCTTCTGATAAGCAATAAATCAGCTTAAGTAGAACTTAATGTGTGGTCCTGAATCTTCATGCTTGATATTTTCTTTCCGATCAGTAAATATACCTTCTTATAATTTATCGGATATATTTTATCAGACAATGTATTTGGAGGGGACCAAACTGGGGAAGATTAAGTGTTACTCCCACTCAACTCAACAGGGTAATAAATTTTAACTCAATTCTTTTCTCGGGACATTTCTCCATCTGCCTTTCATTATTGGGTTTATTACATCCACTACCACAATTTTTGTTGATGGAAGAAGTGCTACAAACACCATGCTCAGGTTGTGGAAGAAAATCAGGGTATAAATAAGAGGTGGGTATTTAGCAGGTTCTAACCAGTTCTGGAGAACCGGTAGCGGAAATTTTGAGTAGTTCAGAGAACCGGCAAATACCACCTCTGACGAGATTTTACAGTATCCTTCCCCTGCCATGCCTACCAAGCCACACCCACAGAACCAGTAGTAAAAAAAATTTGAATCCCACCATTGGTATAAATCTGTCAAACAAACTATTCATGATATGTCTCATCCTCATAGGTCGTTATTATTCTTGGTTTCCTTCTTTCAATCTGAACAATACCTTTAAAGTCTCTGCATATTCTCTCTGCTTGCTTCCTAATTTAAATCAAGAAATCTATTCCCGGAGAGATTCAAACTCAAGAAAATTCATTTTCCAGCTCTGATTTTTTTGTCAGTGTCAATAACGAAATTTGCTCAGGCGTTGGCTGGAAAAGCAGTTATATTTATTATTATTATTATTTTGTTGTTTCCAGGGTTAGGGGACTATGTCTGACATCACTTTGCAAATTTGGGATGAGCTATCAAATCTGTGCATTTGCAGTCACCGGAAAGGAATTCTCTTTATTTACTTAGACTCAAGATAGATAAACAAAGACGAGACTTACAGGACTTAAGATTTCTTTTTCCAAAGAAATATATCTACTCCAGATGATAACAGTTTTCCTATGTCTCAGAAAATGATCCTCTTTAGGGATGCTGGTGAAATTTCCCCAATTAATGGCTCTCCCTGGTTTTCTTTTCTGGTTTTCATCTCTATCTTGTTTCTGAAGTAAAACCAGTGCATCCTGTTCTTCCTATGAACAACGCAAAGGCCAACTCTATCACCCAGATCTGAATGAAATTTAGAATAACAGAGTTGGAAGGGATCTTGGAGGTCTTCTAGTCCAACCCCCCCTGCTTAGGCAGGAAACCCTATACCATTTTAGAAAAATGGTTGTCAAGTCTCTTCTTGAAAGCCTCCAGTGATGGAGCACCAAAACTTCTGCAGGCAAGTTGTTTCCCTGGTTAATTGTTCTAACTGTCAGGAAATTCCTCCTTAGTTCTAAGTTGCTTCTCTCCTTGGTTAGTTTCCACCCATTGCTTCTTGTCCAGCCTTCAAGGGCTTTGGAGAATAGCTTGACTCCATCTTCTTTGTAGCAACCCCACAAATATTGGAAGACTGCTACCCTGTCACCCCCAGTCCTTCTTTTCATCAGACTAGACATACCCAATTCCAGCAACTGTTCTTCATATATTTTAGCCTCCAGTCCCCTAATCATCTTTGTTGCTCTTCTCTACCCTCTTTCGAGAGTCTCAACATTTTTTTTTTAACATTGTGGAGACCAAAAATTAATTTGAAAGTGTGGCTGAATCTGTATTCAAACCACAACGGGATTGACTGTCTCCGGAAATGTGTGGTGAATTAATTTGTGGACGTTAGGGATAGAGATGAGTGGGATGGAGAATCTCTTACAAATGTTTAATGTCAGAAACAAAACAAATTGTGCAGGTGCAGCCAGGAAAAAAACTCATTTCTGAACCTGCCAGATTTTGATAGTAGCCACTTTGGTATGTAGGAAAGAGTTTTATGTTGACTCAGCTTAGGACTGTCTGGGTTTGCAACAATCTTGAGATGTTGCTGAATAACATCTCCCAGTTCCAGCTGGCTGGCGGTGACAAATGTTGGACACTGTTTTGCTTGATCTGATTAGACCGACTGGCGGCCCTCCAGGTGTGCAGAGGAAGTCTATATAGTACTTCTGCCCCCCAGGCTAATGGATGTCTGGCAGAGGTGGGTATTCAGCAGGTTCTGACCAATTCTGAAGAACCAGTAGCGGAAATTTTGAGTAGTTCGGAGAACTGGAAAATGCCACCTCTGACTGGCCCTGTTCCTGTCTCTTCTCTGCCTCCCATTGAGTCCCGGCTGATCGGCTGGGTCTTCTTTGGTTGCCCTGCACAGGAGAATGGAGCTGGAAAACAGGTTAGTGGGGTGGGGAGGGAATGGAGATTTTGCAGTATCCTTCCCCAGCCATGCCCACTAAACCATGCCACGCCCATCAAGCCACGCCCACAGAACCAGTAGTAAAAAAAATTCCATCACAGATGTCTGGCTTATACCTCGAAAGGATTGAATATGTAAAAAAGACGTTGAGACTCTGGAAAGAGTGCAGAGAAGAACAAAGATGATGAGGGGATTGGAGGCTAAAACATACAAAGAACAGTTTTACTGGGGGAAAAAAGACTAGGGGTGACATGATAGCAGGGTTCCAGTATCTCAGGGGCTGCCCCAAAGAAGAGGGAGTCAAGCTGTTCTCCAAAGCAGGGATCCCCAACCTTTTCGACGCCTTGCGCCCAGTTCCGGCGTCAGCTGGCGCCGCGGCCCGGTTCCAGCGTCAGCTGGGCGCCGCCATCTTTTTTGCGAAAAATCACTTCCGGTGGCGTCACGGAAGTGATTTTCGTCAAAAATGGCGCCAGCGCTCTGGTGAGCTTTTGGTAGAAATGGCTTTCTACCCGGAAAAAGCTCACCAAGCGCTGGCGCCGCCATCTTTTGACGAAAAATTGCTTTTTTACCAAAAAGATGGCGGCGCCCAGCAACCAGCGCCCGGTAAGGCTTGTTCATGCCCGGTACGGTCCGCGGACCGGCGGTTGGGGACCCCTGCTCCAAAGCACCTGAAGGCAGGACAAGAAGCCATGAGTGGAAACTAACCAAGGAGAGAAGCAACTTAGAACTAAGGAGAAACTTCCTTGCAATTAGAACAATGAACCGGTGGAACTACTTGCCTCCAGAGGTTATGGGTGCTCTATCCCTGGAAGTTTTTAAGAAGAGATTGGATAACCATTTGTCCGAAATGGCATAGGGCTTCCTGCCTAAGCAGGGGGTTGGAATGGAAGACCTTCAAGGTCCCTTCCATCTCTGTTATTCTGTGCTTAAACTATCTTTTCGACACATCTTCATGTTGCCAATGATCTACTTTCCCTTCTCTTTTTCCTTGTAACATTGGGTGGAGGCAGGTTCAGCTTTTATATCTGCTTCAACGGTTATTGCATAGGACCTCAATTTTTTTTTGATTCTGAGCAATTGACAGCTTGAGGGATCCTTGGTGCAGTCCGAGTTTGGTTGTCCCAAAGGTGCTTTTTTCAAAAGGCAACTGGACTTACCTTGTTTTTCCAGAAAAAGAAAACCCAGTCGCCTCTTGAGAAAGCACCTTAGGGACAACCATGACCTGGATGGCTGAGACTCTGCATAGACTCTGAGCTTGATTCTTTTCTTGTAGATGTTTCATTACCCAACTAAATAATATCATCAGTGCACTGATGATGTGACTTTCCTACAGTAGGTGGTAAAAGAGAGCGCAAAGGACCCTTCAGTTCAACCCTGAGCCACGAGTATTGTCTACTATTAATTGATAACTTGAATAGAAAGGTAATAACTAAACGTAGACACTTACATGGCAGCCCAGCTCATCAGTAACCTTCTGCCCTTAGAGAAATGGGTTCATCAGCCTTGTAGAAGGCAATAATGAAGACTGTATGTACCTCTCAGGTCTGGGTGTTCCAAAGCATTGAGGCTACTATGGAGGAAGAACAGCCTTTGGGCTGACTAGTTTTCAAAATATTATTTTGACTCTGAGTTCTATGAATCCCATCAATTCTAAACTTGACAAGGTAAGAGGAAAGAAGACATGTGCAAAGCACCTATTCGAAGCTCAGAATAGGATGTTCTGTTCTTGCTGGGATTCTTCTGATGTTATCACAAATAGTCTGCATGTGAAACACTTTGCACATGTTTAAATCCCGCTGATGAATCGGGTGTTATTTTCAGGAGTTCATTTTAGCTCCTTTAGGCCAGCACTTCTTTACTGGGCAGCCAACTGAACTTCTGTCTTCTAATATCACCACTCTTTGGGACTGAATGGGAGATGGAAGAAAGTCCAGCTGCCTTTTAGAAAAAAACACGAGAATCTCCATAGATAAATGAGAGATGGTCTTCTTTATCCAAGACCAAACTTTCTTCTTCTTTCATCTTCCTCTTCCTCCTCCTCCTCCTCCTCCTCCTTCTCCTCCTCCTCTTCCTTCTTCTTCCTCTTCTCCTCCTCCTCTTCTTCTTCTTCTTCCTCCTCCTTCTCCTCCCTCTTTCTTTGTCAGAAAGGAGACCAAAAGTTTAGACTGAGCACCTTCAGAAACTTTTTCATTAAGAGTTATCACCTTCTGCATTAGATCTGCTCCTGATTTACAGCAGCTCCTCGTTGTCTATCCAGCCATATTTACAAAACTTCTGATGTTGTGCATATAAACTCAGGGTGGCTGGTTTTATTAAACAGATGCCCTGTAAAGACATGGGTTTAGGCAACCGCATCAAAGGTCAGCCCTGATTAACATCTGGTGAGCAATCTCTTAAGCAGCAGAAGAGGAAAGTTTGAAAATTGGAAAGCAGAGATGTAGCCAACAAATGTTCCATTGTGACATTAACCCAGACAGAACTTTGGACAGAGAAATGAATAGGTGTTGCGTCTATGAACACCGCCAACGAGCGAGCTACATGTGGGTTGTCTGATGTATTACAGCAGCTATGTGAAACTGGGCTTCCATTGTGTGCTTTCTTCTCCAGAATGTTGTGTTTAACTGAGTGTTACCTGACTCTGATGTTCTCCATGCAGGCTTTGGCATTCTGATGTTTATATGAGCTGACAAGGAGAAAACAGATCGGTTTAGCTTCCTCTGCCTTTGTTTGCAAAGACTTAAACAGATAACATCACAAGTCACCTCCAGGACCAGCTAGATATAACATGATGAAAGCTGGCTAGTGTAGCTGACATGGTAGTGGAGAATTTTTAGATTTGGGGACCCCTGGTCCTTCCTATCCCAAAGGCCTCCGTCCAAATTGCGAGGCACTACACACACTACCCAAGATAACAGAAAACAAATTAACAGAGTTGGAAAGGACCTTGTAGGTCATCTAGTCCAACCACCCTCCCAAGCAGGAGACCCTACACCATTTCTGACAAATGGCAGTCCAATCTCTTCTTGAAAGTCTCAAGTGATGGCATTCCCACAACTTCCTAAGGCAAGCTGTTCCATGGGTTGATTGTTCTCCCTGTCAGAAAGTTCCTCCTTATTTCCAGGTTGGATCTCTCCTTGATCAGCTTCCATCCATTATTCCTTGTCTGGCCTTCGGGTGCTTTGGAAAATAACTTGACCTCTTCCTCTCTGTGGCAGCTCCTCAAATATTGGAAGATGCTCTCCTGTCTCCCCTGGTCCTTCTCTTCCCTAGACTAGCCAAGCCCAGTTCCTGTAAACCGTTCTTCATATGTTTTAATCTCCAGTCCCCTAATCATCCTGGTTGCTCTTGCATTTTTTCTAGAGTCTTTGATGTAGACATGTCATGGAACCAGTAAAAAAATCCCCAACTTATAAATAAGGAGAAACTTCCCGACAGTGTGAACAATTAAACAATGGAACAAGTTAATCTTCTTTATCAAGGAACAAGTTTATCAAGGAATCTTTAGATAAACATTCTGTCAACTCATATAGCATTCCTGGCTAGCAGTTCACTTTTGAGTTTCATGGTAGCTTTTGGGTTTGTCTTGCTGGAAGTTTTTCCAGTATCTGGCGGACCAGGGGTATGTGGTCATCCATGGTCTCAGTGTAGATAAGGATATTGTCTAGGTAGACGAGAACCTCCTTACAGAGGTGCTCGTGCAGCACCTCATTTATTAATTGCAGGAACACCACTGATTTGATTAGAACAGGGGTCACCAACCTTTTGGACCTCAGGGACCACCAAACTTATAATTTTAAATCCCATGGATCAGAGACCCTGGGAAAATCCCCAAAACAGTCTGCAGGAAAATTCCCCACCTTGTTTTCCTACCACTCAATCATTCTTTATTTGGGATCTCAGGATACCGTCCCCAGCTCCGTTCTCAGGGAGAGAGAGAGAGAGAGAGAGAGACTTTTGGCTTCATGCAAGGAAAGCAGCAGAAGTCTTTCTTCCTCTCCCCCAAACTCTGCCAGAAATTAGTCTCTGTGAGACTTGTCGAGCCGGCGCAGCCTCTTGGATGCCTTGCAGAGTCCCAAAGACTAATTTCTGGTGGAGCCCGGGGGAGAGAAAGACTTTTGCTGCTTTCCTTGCATGCAGCCAAAAGCAGAAGAAAGAAGCAGCCCGGTGGCTAGGCCAGGCCAGTGGGGCAAGTTCCCCCCATCCGCCCCTTCCCCCCTTCCCTCATGTTGTTTGCAATGGAAGCGACACAAGCCTTGTGTTCCCACGGGCCATGTGGGTGGTGCAGCCTTGTGTTCCCACACAGTCTGGATTAATTGCTTTGGGGGAGGACATTTCTTTGCAGACCACCAAAATTTTCTCATGGACCACCAGTGGCCCCCGGCCCACTGGTTGGCGACCACTGGATTAGAGCATTTGTTGGAACCCTGACACATTCCAGTTGGTGGTACACACACACACACACACACACACACACACACACACACGATTCCTTCCAGACTTGATCCCATCAGAATAACAGACTAACAGAGTTGGAAGGGGTGTGAGAGATCTTCTAGTCCAACCTCCTGCTCAAGCAGGAGACCCTATACTATTTCAGGACTAATGGCTGTCTAATGCCTTAAAAAGCTCCAGAGCACCCACAACTTCTGATGGCAAGCCATTCCCCTGTCAGGTAATTTCTCCTTAGTTTTAGTTTTAGGTTGCTCCTCTCCATGATGAGATCAATCACCTTCTCATTCTGCAAGGTATGCAACTCCAACTTTTGGAACAAATGGAAAAACTTCTCTTCCTCCGACCCAAGATGACAGGGAATGGGGGAGGGAAGATGAAGTCCATCTTGAGGAATTCAGAGCGGAGCCTACTCGCAGCTGAACTCCGGCATCCCTCTCGCCTGGAGACAGGAGCTGGCATGCTTGAGCAGTGAGGTCACCTGGCTTTTCCACAGAAACTACTGAAGTTTTTGCTTCTATTGTGACTCAGTGCATTCTGAGGGCAGTCAATGGAGTGTCTCCAGTGTATTACCCCAAACATGGACCTGAGGAAAAGAGAGGGTGGAGGGAGGGAGAGGGAGGGACGGAGGGAGGGAGGGAGGAAGGAAGTGGGAGAAAGGAAGAAAGAAGAAAGAAAGAAAGAAAGAAAGAAAGAAAGAAAGAAAGAAAGAAAGAAAGAAAGAAAGAAAGAAAGAAAGAAAGAAAGAAAGAGGGGGGAAGGGATGGAGGGAGGAAAGAAGTGGGAGAAAGGAAGAAAGAGGAAAGAAAGAAAGAAAGAAAGAAAGAAAGAAAGAAAGAAAGAAAGAAAGAAAGAAAGAAAGAAAGAAAGAAAGAAAGAAAGAAAGAAAGAAAGAAAGAAAGAAAGAAAAGAGAGGGGGAAGGGATGGAGTGAGAGTGGGACAGAGGAAAGAAGGGAGGAAGGAAGGGAGGGAGGGAGGAGGAGGAAGGAAGGAAGGAAGAAGACTGGACAGAGGGAGAGAGAAAGAGGAAAGGAAGGGAGGGAGGGAGGGGGAGGGAGGGACAGAGGGAGCGGGGGACAGAAGAAGGGAGGGAAGAAGAAGAAAAAGAAAGAAAAAGGGAAAGGAAGAGGAAAGAGAGAAAGAAAGGAGAGGGGGGAGAGGGAGAGAGAATGAGAATGAGAATCAACTCCGTTTTGCAAGCCAGAGATTACCAAAGGCAAAGAGGCTTTCTGTTCTCCCCCACAGAATGAAGTGGTTGACATGGAGAATGATTCAGTTGTGGTCACCTTCAAGATGTGTTGTAGCACATCTTGGCCAGACTGCGTGGGTGTGGACCAGACCGACGTTTAATTGAAAACGTTTGAGAAAGGTGAAATTTACCGAGTCAGAGTTATTCATTTCTTACGTGAACGATGGCAGATATGTTATCTGGTCCCTCACTGTTGGCTGAATGCCTTTAGCAGAAGCGGGATAACTGCACTTCATGCCAGAGGCTCCACACTCAAGGCGTTGGTATGGTGCATTGGCTCAGTGGCCTCTGATTTAACACCCCCCCAAAAAACTGGAGGTTTTTAAGGAGAGATTGGACAACCATTTGTCCGAAATGGTATATGGTCTCCTTGCCTGAAGGAAGATTGGACTAGAAGACCTCCAGAAACCCATTCCAGAAGACCTCCAGAAACCCATTCCAAGTCTGCTAGTCTGTGGATTGTCTCCAGAAGTTGTGGGTGCTCCATCACCAGAGGTTTTTAAGAAGAGATTGGACCAGGATTTGAGGTTGGACTGGAAGACTTCCAAAGTCCCTTCTACTCTCTTATTATGCTATTCTGATGTCTGTTGGTTACTCGTGCTTCTCTTAGTGGTTCCGAAGCAAAGTAATGTGTGAATGTATATGATGTGCATACCTAAACAGCAGAAGGGCATAAGTATCCCCGTCTTCCCAGATCAGTTAAGAATAGGAAACATGATGTCTGAGAAAATGCTGAGAGATTTGAAAGGGGACTGGAAAAAAAATGCAGGATATGGTGCTGTCATCCTTGCCATGAATGGGAAAAAAGAAACAGCTATGGTAGGTGTAGACGTTGTAGGTGCTCCATCATTGGAAGTTTGATCTATCTATCTATCTATCTATCTATCTATCTATCTATCTATCTATCTATCTATTTATCTATCTATCTATCTACCTATCTACCTATTTACCTGTCTACCTATCTCAATCCATCCATCCATCCACCCACCCACTCATCTATCTATCTATCTATCTATCTATCTATCTATCTATCTATCTATCTATCTATCTATCTATCTATCTATTTACCTGTCTACCTATCTCAATCCATCCATCCATCCACCCACCCACTCATCTATCTGTCTGTATGTCTGTCAGTCTACCTATCTACCTATCTCAATTCATCCATCCATCCATCCACTCATCTCTCTCTCTATCTCTCTCATCTATCTACCTACCTATCTGCCTATTTACCCGTCTACCTATCTCAATCCATGCATCCATCCACCCACCCACTCATCTATCTGTCTGTATGTCTGTCGGTCTACCTATCTACCTATTTCAATTCATCCATCCATCCACTCATCTCTCTCATCTATCTACCTACCTATTTACCTGTCTACTTATTTCAATCCATGCATGCATGCATCCATCCACCCATGGGGCTTAACTCTCCTGGAAGGGCAGCTGTCTTAAATTGGGGCGGGGGGAGAATCAGCCACACAGAAAGTAACCTCATCCTTCTTGGAGGTTTTCCTTAGGTCCCCAGAGAAGACCAAACAGGGTATGAGCAGGCGTGCGGTTCAACCAGTGCAACAACCGGTTTTCTACTGACCTTCTCCAGCAATCCCTCTGCTGCACAAGTCAGCTGAGCTTGCAAAACAGGATAGAAAGCACAGCATAGAGCCCGGGCAGGCGGGTGGGCCCAACAGCTGATCGTCAGAGCAAACCAAACCAGTTCTCTCCCAGCTGATCCTTAGAACTACCAGTTTGCCTGAACTGGCCTGAACCAGTAGAATCCCACCCCTGGGTATGAGTAGAGATAAGTATATTGCTATGATGGAAATGTCGAAAGAAACTCAAGCACTTATACCTCCGTGTACTCTCTTTGCTGGCTAGAAGTAAGCTTAGCAGCTGTGTCCTCTCACCATAATTATATTTACTGGAGCACCATGCATAATCCAGAAGAAAAAATTCCATAGGAGATCATCTACTTCTCTTGAGTGATGAGAATGTTTCCACTGTTCTTACCAGGCCAAGTCTATGTATATATATATTTCCAAGAATATCTGATTCAAATTATTAGCAGTGCAGGAATTCTCAAAGGTATTTCTTCATATAACTTTCAGCCTGGCTGTATATTTAAAATGTTTCACCCTACAAAGTGAGTCGCAAAAACACTGTAGCCAAAAAATTAAACTGGGCCTTTGTTTTCCTGATAGTTCCGATGAGCAAAAATACTGGCCTGATAGTCCATTTCAACTTCTGATTGTTCGGAAGTGATTCATAAGATATTTAAGGCTCTCTCTACATATCTGGTTGAGTAATGTAGCCTAAATCATTTATCCATGTATATAGGGTTGTCAGCAGATTGATATTTTTGTTTGTGCGTATATACGGATAGAAAGCGAGGGGGTCCTTGGTGCTCTCTGAGCTGGGTTGTTTCCATGCAGATGTTTCATTACCCAACTAGGTAACATCATCAGTGCTGGTGTGTGTGACTTGCTCCCTGTTTATATACAGTAGCTCTGAGCTTAGTTGTTTTTCTTGCAGACGTTTCATTACCTAAATTAGGTGATATCATCAGTGTTGCTGATGCTAGAAAGGAGATAGAAATGAAAAATGTATAACTATACTTCATCCATGAATATTCAATTCTTCTGTGCACTTGTGGAAAAGCATACCAAATGGAAACTGTAGTTAATGTAAATACTTAGCAAACTACTAAGAACTCTATTGTCGAAGCAACACCTGTATATCACTGGAACTCTCCTTGGTCCTGTAGGATGCATTGCTTCTCTCTTATCAGCCATTAAATGAATCTTATCAATATATGCTAAAAAGTGCCTTGCAGTTTCCCAAATGATTTCTTCTGTTTCTTTTTGGGGTGCCTTTTGAATCTCTGTTGTCTTTTAATGGGGTATTTTCATTCTCGAAAGGTGGTAGAAATTAGAGATCTTCTTCCCTCTGCAACTTGCCTAGATTTCTTGATTGGAAGAAGGTTCCCCCAAAACACCCTATCTCCTTACTTCTATTGAAACTTCATGGAAGCCTTGCAAACTGGCAGACTATCTGAGAGATGATTACACAGAGCTGCACACTGACACACATCCTGTATAATCAAAGCCGTGCAAAGCAATCTTGCAACGTTCTGGTGAGAATTTGATCCCCAGAAAACATACTTCATCATTCCACTTTAATGATTTTCCAGCGGGTCACAATCCCCGCCTCCACACATGCGTGCTCACACACAAACACACACACGTGTGTGTCACAAGTCATGCGCCCAAACTCATCTGCAGCGAAGCTAATGATAGCAAGATGTGCTCATAAGCTGGAGATGGGAGCTGTGCATAAAATATTTAACCGTGGGGAAGTTTGAAAAGGGGCTCTTGGTGGCTCATTAGTATAGTTTGATTTGTTGGAGGTGAGCTGAAGGGATGAAAAAGCACCTGAGCTGCATATGAAGCAGGGATTCCAAGCAAGGATGGTGCGTGAGAGAAATTTGAAAGCAGAGGTCAAGATTAATAATGGAACATAGAATTTGGCTTTGCCAGTGTTCCATTAAGCTCAGTAATGTGAACGTTGGTGATAGCAACTGTTCTTGAGTTTTTCTCTCTCTTTCCAGAAGATCTGGGGGTGAAACCTGGATCCTTCTGCCTGTAGATAACAGAAGAACAGAGGGAAGGGACCTTGGAGATCCTCTAGCCCAACCCCCTGCCCAAGCAAGAGAACCTACACTTCTGAACAAGTGGCTGTCCAGTCTCTTTTGAAAAGCTTCCAGTTATGGAGCACGATAGATAGATAGATAGATAGATAGATAGATAGATAGATAGATAGATAGATAGATAGATAGATAGATAGATAGATAGATGGATGGATGGATGGATGGATGGATGGATGGATGGATGGATGGATGGATGGATGGATGGATGGATGGATGGATGGATGGATGGATGGATGGATGGATGGATGGATGGATGGATGGATGGATGGATGGGTGGGTGGGTGGGTGGGTGGGTGGGTGGGTAGATGGATGGATGGATAGATGGATAAATGGATAAATGGATAAATTGATAGATGGATGGATGGATGGATGGATGGATGGATGGATAGATAGATAAATGGATAGACAGACAAATATAGATGATGGATGGACAGACAGACAGACAGACAGACAGATAGGTGATAGATAGATAGATAGATAGATAGATAGATAGATAGATAGATAGATAGATAGATAGATAGATAGATAGATAGATAGATAGATAGATTGTTGTGTTTTAGGGCTGCATATATCCAAATTTGATTGTCATTGTCTTCCCCAGTGTAACATTGGACTTTTTAAGCAGAGGATAAGGACTATCTCAAGAGCATCTTCAGGAAAAAAAATGTATTCTCATCCATTATTTCAATTCAGTGCTATTTGGACCCATATTGGCACCTAACCCTGGCCATGTGGACGTTGCGTCTCATTCAGCTTTATGGCATCCTCCTGCCCAGAAAAAAGGAAAAGAATTATTAGCAGCAAAAATGTCAAAACACCTCCTTACGACAGGCAACCTTTCCCCAATTGCCCATCCACCAACACTGAAGGATGGGATTCATCCCATCCCCATGGTCTCAAGTTGGACATTGACAAGAGGTCTCCTAACAGTGCAGATGGCCAGCTTTCTGCTCAAGGGTATCTCAAGAGCAAATGCCTGGTTACCAGTTCAGTCACAAGGGTTACATTTGTGTTTTCTCTGCCCTCCAATACAAAGGGGGCAGCCTGTGAGTGTGCGTAGTGGGATCAAGTGACATGTCAGGCACTGGGTCAACCTGAAGCAAATGTGCTAGCATCAGATTTGGGGAATCCAAGGATGCAAAGTTGGGATTTGGATCATAGCATCACATTGCATGGTACCATTTTTTGCATCCTTTGAAGAAGAACATATGAATGAAAACTCCTTTTATCAGATATTTGAAGGAAGGGGGAGATATGTAGTTCTTCTTCTTCTCCTTCCTCCTCCTTCTCCTTCCTCCTCCACTCCCCTCCTCCTTCTCCTTCACTCTCTTTCTTTCTTTCTTTCTTTCTTTCTTTCTTTCTTTCTTTCTTTCTTTCTTTCTTTCTTTCTTTCTTTCTTTCTTTCTTTCTTTCTTTCTTTCTTTCTTCTTCCTCCTCCTCCTCTTCCTTCTCCTCCATCTTTCTCTGTCAGAAAGGAGCCCAAAAGTTTAGACTGATATTTTCTCCTCCTCCTCCTCCTCCTCCTCCTCCTCCTCCTCCTCCTCCTCCTCCTCCTCCTCCTCCTCCTCCTCCTCCTCCTCCTCCATGTCTTCCTCCTCCCTCCTCCTTCTCTTCCTTCTCTTCCTCCTCCTCCTCCTTTCCTTCCTCTTCTTCCCCTTCCTCTTCTTCTTCCTCTTCTTCCTCCTCCTCCTCCTAATAGATTTAGTCTTGACCTTAATATTCCCTAGGACAGTCATATAATTTCTAAATAAGAAAGAAATGATTCTCCTCCTCCTTCTCCATGTGTTCCTTCTCATCTTCCTCCTCCTTCTCTTCCCTCTCCCCCTCCTCCTCTCTTTTCTTCATCTTCTTCCCATTCCTCTTCTTCCTCCTCCTCCTAACAGATTTAGTCTTGACCTTAACATACATCTTCCCCAGAACAGTCACATAATTTCCAAATAAGAAAAAAAAAAAAACCTGATTCCACATCTCTTTTCACAATGTCCCAACTAGCCGCCAGGAAAATGTGGCTTGCCACAAAGGTAGAACGAGACTGAAAATGGGGTGGAATTTTTTCATCCGTAGAATAAAGGAAAGAAACATGTGGGGAGCTGAGGGGGGGAGTAGGGTGGAGGAGAGAGAAAATCCACACATGCATCACACGTGTGGATAGCGGAGTTGATTGGAAGGTGTTGTTGTATCCCTGCTACGGAGAAATCCTGCCTCCCTTCAATGGGGAGGAACATCAATATTCAAAACTTAAACCATGCGGTGTTGTCTGGAGAACACCCACTGCTAAAAACTCTGGGGGGAATTATTTCTCCTCCTCCTCGAATCACTTTCAAACTTGGAGTGATTTCCTATTCGCACATGGCTTGATGCTGAAGGAGGGAGGGGGAGGAAAAAGGGGGAGGTGGTCAATTTTTTCCTTCTGGCCATAAACTACACGCAAATCCCCTTGGGTGTCTGGCCCTATATATATAAGCAATGTGTCTGTGTAATTTCAGAGGGAAACTGTGCCTTTAATTTGCTGGCTGGTTGTGTCTCCAAGGCATCCCGTTACAGTGCAAATGAGCTAAGAAGGACCTCGGTTACAGAAACCAACAGAAGGTGGGAGCTTTCACTGCAGTTTCTGTGGCTCTCAAACTCTTCTTGCTTGCTTTCTCGTCTACAAGAGGAGACAACTCGGCTGACTTCAGGAGCAACCAAGAATCCTCACATCCCATGGAGATCTGACCGAGTGAGAAGAGAAAGAAATAATAACGTATCAAAAGGGAAGGAGGTAAGGCTCTTCTTCTTTCTTCCTTTTCCCCTCCACCTCTCCCTCATCCATCCATTCATCCGTCCACCCAACCACTCATCCCACAGCGTGGTGAGTTTTAGGACTGTGGGACGTGGGGATAATATTGTAAAAAAAATGCCTCTTTGGTGGGTGGGTGGGAAGAAGAACAGGAATCATGCATGATGGTGATTCAGGTTTTACATCTTTGATGAGATGTACAAGTCTACATTGGACTAGAAGATTTCCAAAATCCCTTCCAACTCTGTTATACTGTTTTTCTGTCTGGGACAGGCAGAGGCACGATTTACACACACACACACACACTCCGATTGTGTTTGGTTTTGTCATGTTGGATGGGATTAGCCCTCGGTTGTTGGGTTGCTGCTCTAGATGTTTGAACGAGCCACGCAAATTTGTACAGGAAAGCAAGCCGCTAAGAAGTATGCTGATGTTAGAGAGGGGATGATATGAGTCCATCCGGCTGTTCTGACTCAGGTGACTTTCTCTGTTTTTCAGAGAGGTGGGTGGGTGGTGTGTAATCAGAACATGGCTTTTTTTTTTTTTTGCAAAGTTGTGTTTTGGTAGCCTCTTTCCATCCCGGGCTTGGAATGGGTATCAGTTTCAGGATGGAAGAAAAACCTTGCCTTGCAAGCGGAGAGATCAGAAGAGGCAGCTTAACCCATCTCTTTCATTTTCCCTTTTTGTTTTTTCTTTTTCTTTTCAATTAAAACCAGAAAAATGAGTCCTTGGACAGAGTGAAAACACATGCACACACACCCACTCACACACCCCTTCCAAAGCAAAAAATCTAACCAGCACAGAGAACAAATCTTTCAGTCCACTCTTAGCAGTGTGTCGTTCCTGTGCTTTATCTGGCCCCCAACCATGCTTCTCGTTGTTGAATGGTTTATCTGTGGGCTCTGACAAGGCTGGGGAAGATGAGTTGAAGGAAGAAAGAAAGCATTTGGCTCGGCTTCTGAACTCGCCAGACATATGTTTTCTGCTTTCGTGGCAGACGGTGGATTGTGTCTGCAGAACATTTCCATTTTTTTTGTTCAAAAAACTTCTTCAAATGTAACGTTGCACAGTACAGCTTTGCAATGAAAGTGTCCAATATTTTGCAATGAGAGCCTTATCCACTAGGACTTGTTCTTGATTGATGTTTGCTGTCTTCAGTCTTTAATTTAGAATAGAATAGAATAGAATAGAATAGAATAGAATAGAATAGAATAGAATAGAATAGAATAGAATAGAATAGAATAGAATAGAATAGAAATATTGGAGTGAAATAGAATAGAATAGAAGATAGGATAATATAGGAATAGAGTAGAGTGGAGTGGAGTGGAGTGGAGTGGAGTGGAGTGGAGTGGAGTGGAGAGGAGAGGAGAGGAGAGGAGAGGAGAAGAGAAGAGAAGAGAAGAGAAGAGAAGAGAAGAGAAGAGAAGAGAATTCTTTATTGGCCAAGTGTGATTGGACACACAAGGAATTTGTCTTGGTTGCAAATGGTCTCATTGTATATAAAAGAAAAGATACATTCATCAAGAGTCAAGAATCATCAGGTACAACACTTAATAATAGTCATAGGGTACAATAAACAATCAAATCATACTAGGAAACAGTCAGTATAAATCATAAGGATACAAGCGACAAAGTTACAGTCATAACAAAGTTACAGTCATATAATTATATACTTTTTTCATTAAACATGAAACTCAGTCAACTGAACATTCAAAAATGTATCACAAATACCAGGAAACAGTCAAGTGGGAGGGGATGGGAGATAAGGAGTGATGAGAAGATTAATAGTAATAGTAGTGCAGACTTTGTAATAGTTGAAAAGTGTTGAGGGAATTATTTGTTTAGCAGAGTGATGGTGTTCGGGGAAAAACTGTCCTTGTATCTAGTTGTTCTGGTGTGTAGTGTTCTATAGCATCGTTTTGAGGGTATTTAGAATGGATGTCCATGGCTAAACCATTCTGGGTGTCGTCCACTTTGGGAGAGGCCATCTGGTTTTGTCTCTCTAAAGTCGGACAGTTACCTGTTCTTGCAAATATGTCAGGGAATAAGATCGAGAGATTTGGCTTCTTTGCTTTTCAGGGAACCAAAGGAACACTAAGTTCAGAATCTCTATCCTTCTAGAGGTCCCAGCCAATAGTCAAGGCTGATGGGTGTGGTAACCCAACATCTGAAGGATGTTCATCCCAAAGTATACTGCCAAATGTCTATGAAGATCCTCAGGTCATCGTTGTATCAGAAGTGATTACAATGGATGAAACTTCCAGGAAAGGAAGCAAAAGGTCTTTCTTCTTCTTCTTCTTCTTCCTCAAAAAAATCAGTCCAGTTGCCTTTTCAAAAATAAAAATAACTTAATCCAATGTCTGAAGGACTCTCAACATTGATCGCCCTTCTGTTCCATCAGTCCTTCTGATGGAAGAGTTTTGTCTATTAGAATTAGATTAGAAGAAGGTGAGAGGTTAGCTCACCTTGTTCTTACCTGAATCTTCCTGATTGGAAACATGAGGCTTACCTATCTCTATATAATCTGGACAGATAAAACATGTCGCTCTTTTCTTCAATGTTTCCTGAAAATGCCTGAATAAACAATTAAAAAATTATAAAGACACTTAGCTGCATCTCTGTTGAATTTATTTTACTTAGAACTAACTCCAAATAGGAGTAGGCAGGTGAGGATTGGAACTGTCAAGAAACTATATCAAGAAATGTGGAGGGAAATGAGCTTGCTACTTATTTTCTCCTATCCCTCCTTTTTCAACTAAATCCTGTTCTCTCCCTTGAAGACAGTTGCTGGCGTGTCTTCCAAAACCCTTTGTCTGAAGCTGGCAAGAAGTAATTTATTTATGATGTACGCTCAGATCCACTGAATGACTCGGAAAGGTTCTGTTTCAACTAGGGAAAATGCCTCCCTGAATTTCCTACTGTGCAACGAAGGAATTGGGGGAGTTGTCTTGAATTATCTTGTTTCAATATACCCTCGAGATTATTAGCAGTGGCAGAATATAAGCACAGAAAGAAAGCGACTCTTGTATTTCTTAGAAAAGTTGAACAGAAGTATTACATCTGTCATCCATTAAGGTAACCCTAGTTTGACCTCAGCCAAATCATAGGGGAAAGATGTCTAGGCATATATGATCATCAAAACACCGAGTATAGGGATTTTTCTTGTGATCCTCTAGAAACTAGGAGATTAAGAGTTCTAGTTCTTCCTTAAACAAAAGCTAGTTGGGAGACTTGGGGACAGTTTATTCTCTCTTTCAGCCCATTTCATATAGCTGTTGCTGGGAAAATAGGAGAGGGAGTACCGTGTATGCCATCTTGAGTTATACAAAATAAAGGTGGAGTAGAAATCTAATGAACAAATAGTTAGGATCACAGATACATGTGTGACACATTTTGAAGAACTTAGTGGCAAAGTTGAATGAATATGCACATTTGATTAATCCTCCCACATCGGCGTGGGTACAAATTTGCAGAAAATTAAAACATAATGCAGATTAGGATTAATGTCATTGCCCCATCCATGTTTTGGTGGGCACGGACATAAAGCAAACCTAGATGTAGCCCAGGATGCTATAATCTAACAAATACTTTCCTTTTGGACTGGCACTGTGTAGTATTAGGTTGGGTAGGGCTGAAAAAGATCAGTCTAGAACCACAATGAAGAATGCGTGACTCTTCTGACATTTGAGAACTACAACTCCCAGCCTTTCTCCCGAACCTATAAGGAGAAGTTAAACTTCAATAATATTTGGAGGGCATCCAGTGGTCAATCACATCTGGCATACAGAATTTACAGAATTACAAACTGTAATTTACAACTTTTACAACTTAAAAGTTCTTTCCTATACAGTTTTAACTAGCATGGTGGTTAACTAGCTTCCACGAAGTTCTTGGGAAGATTGAAGACTTGGGAGAAAAATTAGAAGAGAAGGCCTAGAAGTTAGAGTCTGATCTTATCAAGAGTTCTGGAGATGAATATGCACAAGGAAGTATAGCCAGAATTAGGACTCACCTGAGAGAAGTGGGTTGATTTTCTTCAGCCCTCTCCTTATAGTCATCAAGATCAAGTAGATTACCATATTTGGAGTGTGGATGGAGTTATTCTTATTTGCCAGGGTTCTGTTTTATTTGTTAGTCAATTTACATTATATAGGTGCCTCCTTGACTCACAGGGCAACCTATCAATGAACAGCAATTGACTCTATCAAAAAATGCAGTCAACAAATAATAGAAATAAAACAAGAAAACATTAGGGTATGACACGCCAGAAATAAATCATTTGAATGGACCAGACCACTCCTTACCTGGGGAAAGAGCCAGATCTTTAATGCCTGTTAAAAGGTAGACAGGGATGGGCCAGCCACATCTCAGGGATGCAGGGCATGTTATTCCAAAGAGCAACAGAGAAAATACACCTCTGGGGTCCTGCCAGATGGCATTGCTTAAGTGATGGCAGCCAAACCCTATCAGATTTTGCTGGACTGGTAGAAATAATTGGAGGTGGACAATCACACAGATTATATAAACCAGTGGTGAGATTCCATTTTTTTTTACTACCGGTTCTGTGGGCGTGGCTTGGTGGGCATGGCTTGGTGGGCGTGGCAGGGGAAGGATATACTGCAAAATCTTCATTCCCTCTCACCCCACTAGCCTGCTTTCCAGCTCCGTTCTCCTGGGCAGGGCAATCAAAGAAGACCCAGCCGATCATCTGGGACTCAATGGGAGGCAGAGAAGAGATGGGGTTAGTAGGGCCAGTCAGAGGTGGGATTGGCCGGTTCTCCCAACTACTCAAAATTTCCGCTACCGGTTCTTCAGAACTGGTCAGAACCAGCTGAATACAAGCTCTGATCTAAACCCATACTATGAAGAATTGCCTATCAAGCGCCATTTAGTATGTCAGCTCCATTGTCTTATAGCCCTTGACAGTAGATTGACTTTGTGGGGTGGATGGAGACACAGGTGGAGTTTTCAGAGGATGGTGGGAACATATGGTGAGTGAGAACCTCCAACTCCACAAGATCTTACCTTGACATGATTTCCCTCTTTCCACTTGGAAATAACACACACCGATTCTGCCTTCCATGGTTGTTCTTGACCTGGGACATCCCAATGGTGCTTTTTTTAAAAAAGGCAACTGGACTTTCTTCGTTTTTCCTTGAAGATGTTTCACTTCTCGACCAAGAAGCTTCCTCAGTTCCGACATGAAGCTTCTTGGACGAGAAGCGAAACGTCCTCAAGGAAAAACAAAGAAAGTCCAGTTCTCTTTTGAAAAAGCACTTTGGGGACAACCATGACCTGGATGATGGAGAATCTCCATGGACATTGACCTGAGACAACCACGTTCCTTTCTGTTTTTGACCTCATTTCCTTCATTAACCATACTGCTAGACAAATGATTTGGGATCATGTTTTGAACTTATCTTGCTTTCATGCCGGGAAATCAAACCCTACTGGGATAGCTTTCTTCTGTTCTTTCTATCATTGGTTAGCCTCCATAGCTTCACTTACTGGAATGTTTCCATCCAGAGGACATTCCTTGGGATTGAATGAAAGCATGGGAGGTGTGCACACCACTGGAATCTGTATTTCCTCTCTCTTTCTACCTTCCAGTCCCCTTGGATCACAACCCCTTTTCAGTCTAGAAGAGGATAGAGGTGGGATAGAAATGTGGGAAGTCAAGAAGGCTGCAGACAGCTAGAGAGGTGGCCATTGAGTCAAAGGCAGGCTGCTCACCATGCTTCTTAATCCCTTAAAGTGAGTTAAAAGATTCAACCTAGCCATGCAAATTCCACATTTCTCTTTCTCTGTCTTCCACTTAAGGAGGGGATTTTCTCTCTCTCTCTCTCTCTCCCTCCCCCTCCCTCTCCCTCTCTCTTTCTCTGTCTCTGTCCATGACTACCTCTTGCAGTTCACAACCCAAGTGGAAAGCACTGTGAATTGAGGATGGGAAGGCTGAGAAGGGTTCAGACAGAGCAAGCAAAGAATCCCGTTAAGTTTCTCTTTAAGTTTTCCCTTGCCAACAGGAGAGACAGAGAGAAAAGAGAGAAAGAGAGAGTGGGGGGAGAAAGAAAGAGGAGAGAGAGAGAGAGAGAGAAGGGAAAGAGGGGAGAGAGAATGAGAAGAGAGAGAGGAGAGAGAGGAGAGAGAGGAGAGAAAGAGAGGAGAGAGAATGAGAAGAGAGAGAGGAGAGAAGAGAGAGAGTGAGAAGAGAAAGACAGAGGATAGAGAGGAGAGAGAGAGAAGTGAAAGAGAGGAGAAAGAGAGAGGAGAAAGAGAGAGAAGGGAAAGAGAGGAGAGAGAGTGAGAGGAGAGAGGGGGAGGGAAGGAAAGACCCTTTTTAATATATTCAAGGAAACTTTCAGTCTGGCTGCTGCATTTTCTTCCTCTCAGACACTCCTTGTACAGGGTGAATTTGTTCCACATGTGGGAAAAATTAAACCTGGGCATCCATCCAAGAAGCAGGGAATCTGACCCCGCTTTCTCAAGTATGATGTAAATAGGGAGCGGGGTGCTCCTTTCCTTGACAAGGGGGTGTCTGTCTGGCTAATAGGAAGTGTTGAGTAGATGCACAAGGAAAACCAACCCCCCCCACCTCCAATTTATTTTGTTAGAAATGGAAGGGAAACTTGATGTACCCTAAGCAGTTATGGAGAGTCCCACCCACCCACCTCATTAAAATTAAAATATACATTCTATTCTGAAGGAACTCCACCTCTTTCTCATGGGAATGTTCCTTCCTTCATTAGAAAACCTTACATTGCTTTTCTTTAAAAAAAAAAAAAAAATTACACAGAGACCCACACAGAATATCCAACTAGGAACAAATTTTTTTAAAAAAATATCCTGTATTCATAGAGTTGACTTTATCCTTGATAAAGCTTCCTAGTATATCCTGATGAAGTTTTGATCTAAAGTTCATCTCAAATCATCTGAATGTAGCCAATTGCTATTAGCAAATATATGTTTGCCAGTTAAGTCAGGTTAGATTGACAGGACACAGTTATGATGGCATTGTTGGCTGCAAGAAAGAAAAAGAAAGAAAGAAAGAAAGAAAGAAAGAAAGAAAGAAAGAAAGAAAGAAAGAAAGAAAGAAAGAAAGAAAGAAAGAAAGAAAGAAAGAAAGAAAGAAAGAAAGAAAGAAAGAAAGAAAGAAAGAGTTAGGGTGGGAGGGAGAGATGAGAGAAGGAGGGGGAGAGAAAGGAAGGAAGGAGGGAAGGAAGGAAGGAAGGAAGGAAGGAAGGAAGGAAGGAAGGAAGGAAGGAAGGAAGGAAGGAAGGAAGGAAGGAAGGAAGAAAGGCAACATTGTAACATGGAAGTGACTGGAATTGTGCCTTTTTTATGAGTTACATTGAACACATTTTGGGGGGAAGGATAAAATCTGTGTGCCTGTAACATCTGGGTCAGGTTTCTTATCACATCATTAGGTCAACGTATAGAAATAACCTTAGACAGTAAGAATGTTGACCCTGGAAATATATGTATTTGACTGTCAAGTGCTAAGCACTGTCACTGTATTTGGTAGGTTGTTTTTTTTTAAATTTTATTTTCACCGCCTATCCTATATCTGTCCCCATCTATGCCTTTGTGAAGCATCTATATGTAACCCAAGCTGCAACTGTAATGCTGCTAAATACTTCTTCAAGGTAGCGTGCAAAACATCAACCAGATGTTCTAGTGCAGGAAAAGCTCTTGTCATTTCACATTCCGGAAAAATCAAGAGTAACGTTTCAGAGAAGGATTGCTTTGCAAATTATTTATTTATTTTTCCTCTGAAAAAGCCCCACTAAATTATTTATGCGTTGAGGGCCGCTAGGTCTACTCACCCGTGCCGTAAAACAGGTCAGATGCTGGGATAAATGCAAACTGTGGATTAGAGAGAGAGAGAGAGAGAGACAAGAGAATTGGGATGGATTTGGTACCTGTTTGACAGTGGACACAAAACAAAAGAGGAATTAAACAGGGGAGCATCTTAGCTCTGGAAGTTGTGGGTGCTCCATCCCTGGACTTATTTAGCCCCACCAAATTATTTGAAAAAGCCCCACCAAATTATTTATGCGTTGAGGGCTGCTAGGTCTAAGCAAATAGTGCTTAGACTTATATACCACTTCGCAGCACTTTACACCCCTTCTCTAAGTGGTTCTACAGAGTCAGTCTCTTGCCCCCAGCAATCTGTGTCCTCGTTTTACCCACCTCGGAAGGATAGAAGGCTGAATCAACCTTGAGCCGGTCAGGATCGAACTGCTTGGCAGTGGGCAGAGTTAGCCAGCAATACTGCATTCTAACCACTGCGCCACCATGGCTTCAATAGATAGATGAGTAGGTGGAGAGATGAATAGATAAACAAAAAGATAGATAGATAGATAGATAGATAGATAGATAGATAGATAGATAGATGATAGATAGATAGATAGATAGATAGATAGATAGATAGATAGATAGATAGATAAAGATAGATAAGTGATAGATGAGAGAGAGAGAGAGAGAGAGAGAGAAGATAGGTAGATAGATAGATAGATAGATAGATAGATAGATAGATAGATAGATAGATAGATAGATAGATAGATAGATAGATAGATTGATAGATGATAGATAGATAGATAGATAGATAGATAGATAGATAGATAGATAGATAGATAGATAGAGGCAGGCAGGCAGGCAGGCAGGCAGGCAGGCAGGCAGATAGATAGAGCAATAGCAATAGCACTTAGACTTCTATACCACTTCACAGTGCTTTCCAGCCCTCTCTAAGTGGTTTTACAGAGTCAGCCTCCTGCCCCCAACAATCTGTGTCCTCATTTTACCCACCTCGGAAGGATGGAAGGCTGAGTCAACCTTGACTTTAAGAAGAGACTTTGTCTGGAATGATATAAGGTCTCCTGCTCTGAATAAGGGGTTGGACTAGAAGACCTCCAAGGTCATTTTCAGCCCTATTATTCTATGTTCGAAGAAAGTGCACTACTGTTACAGTAGAGGTAGAGGTAGTACTCAAGTACAGTACAGTAGAGGTACAGTACTCAACCTACAATTCAGTGACCGTTCGAAGCTACAACGTCACTGAAAAAAGAGACTCATGACCGTCTTTCACACTTACGACCATCGCAGTGTCCCCCGTGGACACATGATCAAAATTCCGATGCTTCCTGTTTATGATGGTTGCAATGTCCCCTTTTGCAACCTTCTGACAAGCAGAGTCAACAGGGGAAGCCAAATTCACTTCACAACCGTGCTACTTGCTTAACAGCCTGCAGTGATTCACTCAATGATGGTGGCAAGGAAGGTTGTAAAAGGGGACAAAACATACTTAGCGAATGTCTCACAATAACCAAAATTGAAGGCTCAATGGTGGTCATAAGTTGAGGAGCAGCAGAGTCCCATTCCTGAAAAATTGTCATTCATTAATTCAATCAATTCATTCAATCATTCACTCATTCAATTCATTCATTCATTCGTTCGATCAATTCATTCAATCAATTCATTCAATTCAATCAATTCATTCAATCAATCAATCAATCAGAATAGAGCTGGAAGGGACCTCAGAGGTCTTCTAGTCCAGCTCCCTGTGAATAGGTGGAGAAAGTTGAAGAACCCCTTAGAAAGATCTTTAGATGTTCAGCCATGGTGTCTTGTCTTCATCATGGCCTGCAGAATGGCTTGTTTTCCTTCCCACTCATTTTTACTCACAACCTTTTTAAAATATGACTCGGCAACACATCCTTTCACTACATTCCTTGGCTGGAGAGAGAGACTCATATCTAGAGTGCTTTTCTGAATCCGTTCCAGCTTGCCAATGGACAAACCGAAAGAGGCAAAAGAAAATAAAATAAAATATTTGATGCTGAGTAAGAACCGAAACGTTAATTCCACAGCCCTGGGGGGACCTGACTTCTGCTGTTGAAGTAGTTGGGTTTTGATCCATAGGTTGGCCCAAAACCTATTTTTTGCATCATCGGATTTCTTAATCTACTCAATCTGGTTCCACAGATGTTAATTGGCAGGGCTTACAAAGTCCCAGCTTGGTTTGGTTCCTTCCAACTTAGTTGTTTTTTCTGCTTCATTTTTAAGAAGAAGGGGGATTCTGAGAGAAGATTGCTAAAAGCATGCACTATACTAGCGCTATAGCGCTTAGACTTATATACAGCTTCACAGTGCTTTGCATCCCCCTCTAAGCGGTGCACAGAGTCAGCATATTGCCCCCAATAATCTGGGATATTCCATTCCTTTCCTTTTTTCTTTCCCTTCTTCCTTTCCTTCCCTTTCCTTTTTTCCTTCCCTTCCCTTCCCTTCTTCCTTTCCTTTCCTTTTCTTCCCTTTCCTTTCCTTCCCTTCCCTTCTTCCTTTCCTTTCCTTCCCTTCTTCCTTCCCTTCCGTTCTTCCTTTCCTTTCCTTCTTTTCCCTTCCCTTCCTTTCTCTTCCCTTCTCTTCTTCCTTTCCTTCCCTTCCTTTCCCTTCCTTTCCCTTCCCTTCTTCCTTTCCTTCCCTTCCTTTCTCTTCCCTTCCCTTCTTCCTTCCCTTCCCTTTCCTTCCCTTTCCTTCCCTTCCCTTCCCTTCTTCCTTTCCTTTCCTTCCCTTCTTCCTTCCCTTCCGTTCTTCCTTTCCTTTCCTTCTTTTCCCTTCCCTTCCTTTCTCTTCCCTTCCCTTCTTCCTTCCTTCCTTCCCTTCCTTTCCCTTCCCTTCTTCCTTTCCTTCCCTTCCTTTCTCTTCCCTTCCCTTTTTCCTTTCCTTTCCTTTCCTTCCCTTCTCTTCCTTTCCCTTCTTCCTTCCCTTCCTTCCCTTCCTCCTCTTTCTGAGAGATACCTCTTAGATAAAGTTTACCCCTGATCTGTTTCTCTCATTTTGTGGGATAGAAAGGAAATAAATCCTTTCCGTTTCTCCACCAAATGGCTGACTTTCCATTCCTCCTTTAAAAGGAAGGTAAGAGCTTGATTTCACAAGCTCTGACAGAAGTAGGTCAGTCAGCCATCAAACTGTGAGGCCTGAGGGAAGCATTAACATGAAGCCATTTAGGAAACATCTCGGTGGCCTCATGATAGCTGGGAAATTTAGTTCTCCTTCAAATTTTAAATATGTTAGGAGCAAGAAACAGGAGGTTGCGGTAGTGATGGGGATTATTTAGCCAGAGGAAAAAAATTCTCTTCAGGATAAATTTATTTAGACCTTTTGAAGACCTATAAGAGGGCAAGCAGTACATTTCATGCAGTAGCTATCTTTAAAAAAAATAAAATCATTTCTGGTGCCAGATGATTCCTTGGGGAGGAATAGACTAATTTATAACCGCTCTCCTCAACTCTATTTTGCATTGAATACTGGACAGTACAATGCCATTTCCTTGTTGAACACTTCTAAATGAATACCAAAATGTGTTAATTATTCTCTTGAGTTGCAATTAAGTGAAGGAGGATTTCACTGCCTGGGAACTTTGCCAAAAGATCCTTCACTTAAGTTATTTTTTCAGAGGAAACCAGAATGTAGAACGAGGGTGGATTTCCATGAGCAGCAGAAACACCGATCGAGGTTCGAGAATGAATCCACCAGGCCTAGTGACAGATGGAAACCAGGAAGCTGGAGAAAAGAGATGATGCTAAACCAGTCGGATAGCCAGTTGTAATGAAGGCAAAAAGATGGTGTTTTATATGAAATGCCCTCCTTTCCAATTATAAGCTGAACCGATATTGTCCATATTACCACTTCGGTCCCCTAGTTTTTATTTATTTGTAGGTTAATAACGATGAGCAAATAGATTAATGTTATGTTTGGGGACTTCTCCTCCTTCTCTATTTTCTCCTTCTCCTTGTTGTCTATCTTTTCCTTCTCTTCCTTCTCTTTCTTTTAATGCTTTGTGCAAATCTAGCTTGTTTGATTAATTTATGATTTAGTGCTAAGCAAGGCGGGGTTGTGCAACTTGTTTCTGTGTGCCTGTGATACAGTTAACTTATCTATCATCTCCTTCTCCTCTTCCTCATTGTCCATCTTCTCTTCCTTCCCCTTCCCCTTCTCCTTTTCTTCCTTCTCCTTTTCTTCATTACCTTCCCCTTCCCCTTCTCCCTCCTTTCTTCCTTCTCCTCATTCTATCTCCCTCTTTTCTTCATTGACTATCTTCTTCTCCTTCTCCTTTTCTTTTTCTTCCTTCTCCTCATTGTCTATCTTCTCCTTCCCCTCTTCTTCCTTCTCCTTCTCCTCATTGACTATCTTCTTCTCCTTCTCCTTTTCTTTTTCTTCCTTCTCCTCATTGTCTGTCTTCCCCTTCCCTCTCTTTCCCTCTTCTTCCTTCTCCTTCTCCTCATTGTCTACTATGTTCTCCTTCCCTTCTTCTTCTTCCTTCTCCTTCTCCTCATTGCCTATCTTCTCCTCCTTCTCTTTTTCTTTTTCTTCCTTCTCCTCATTGTCTACCTTCCCTTCTCTTTTCCCTCTTCTTCCTTCTCCTTCTCCTCATTCTATCTTCCCCTTCCCTTCTTCTTCCTTCTCTTCATTGTCTATCTTTCCCTCCTTCTCCTTCTCTTAGAACATTATACAAACCCTGCCTATTTGATTAATTTACTGGTTAGTGTCAAGCAAGGAGCAATCGTGCAACCTGTTTCTCTGTACCCCTTTTATTGATGCTTCCTGACATCCTTTTAATCAAGCCCTGATAACTATTTTAGGACCATCCCGTGACTTGGAGAGGATGGGCGGGGGGGGTGGGGAATCTCCAAGTACTAAGGGACCCCAATCACACTGCTTACTCTCTTCTTTTCAAAACGTATCATATCAAATCCTGCTAGCTTGACAATATCACTGGCCTATATCCATCTCGTTTCCCCATTTTCAGCATGGCCAAATATAGACTTTCTATCTCTCATTAGTGGAGAGTTTTTTTTCCCCCACTTCTGTTCCATGAGCAACAAACAGCAGACAGGCTCTCTATTGACTCTGCAAAGAAGCCGTGTGAGTTTTATACAGTAGAGCAGCCATTCAATAACAAAGAAGGTTTAATAGATTTTTTTTTAAAAAAAAGAAAAGAAATCTTTTCCAGAAAGGGCTATTCTGAATTAAAGCTGGAGTATTTTTGGCAAAACTCTGAAAGATCCTGGAAATGAACAGCAGCCTTATGTTTAAATTTTGCATTCATGGCTCTGATTTATTTGAGGGAGGAGAGGGAATGAAAGAATTACAAGCTCTGTAAGTATGAAACAGAGGGTCTAACCGTGTTGGCCCAATCCAGTATGAAGTCATTGCAAACAAAAAGGGTGGGAGGGGGGAACGAGCTCCCAACTATGTGTAACTTGGCAGTAGGACTTTCCAAAATCCTAAAGTTTTCGAAGCCATTGATATTTGCCAGCAAGACATATGTCTTCCCTAAAGAAACTGAGTTGGGGTTGGAGACCATGGGAAACTTGCACACCGTGTCATGGTGTTACGAATGCTGATTTGAATCTCCATCTTAAGCCATGGGCAAAGTTAGTAGGGTGAACAAAAGATACTCTTTCAGGTGACAGAGAAGAACTAAGGGTGACACACAGTGGGTGGGATTCAAATGTTTTTACTACCGGTTCTGTGGGCATGGCTTGAAGGGCGTGGCTTGCTGGGCGTGGCAGGGGAAGGATACTGCAAAATCCCCATTCCTTCCCCACTCCTGGGGGAAGGTTACTGCAAAATCCCCATTCCCTCTCCACCCCACTAACCTGCTTTCCAGTTCTGTTCTCCTGTGCAGGGCAACCAAAGAAGACCCAGCCAATCATCTGGGATTTGGGAGATGGAGAATAGATGGGGGCGGGGCCAGTCAGAGGTGGTGTTTGCTGGTTCTCCGAGCTACTCAAAATTTCCGCCACCGGTCCTCCAGAACTGGTCAGAACCTGCTGAATACCCACCTCTGGTGACATGATAGTCTTCCAATAAAGCAACAAAGATGATAAAAGGGTTTGGAGATTAAATAGCATGATGAACAATTGAGGGAAGTAGGCATGTCCAGTCTAACAAAGAGAAGGAATAAGGTTAACATGATAGCAGTTTTCCAGTATCTGTGGGGCTATCACAAAGAGAAAAGGGTCAACATATTCTCCAAAGCACAGAAAGAAGGACAAGAAGTAACGGATGGAAACTTATCAAAGAGACATCCAACCTAGAACTAAGGAGAAATTTCCTGATGGTGAGAACAATCAATCAGTGGAACAACTTGCCTTCAGAAATTGTGGGTGCTCCATTACTAGAGTTTTCCAAAAAGAGATTGGACACCATTTGTCCAGAATGCTATGGGGTCTCCTACTTGAGCAATGGGTTGGGTTAGAAGACCTCCAAGGTCCCGTCCAACTCTGTTATTCTGATGTAGATGGTTGTGGGTAAACTCTGGGGTTCCAGTTAGCAGATAAATAAGAGCGAATGATTACGGGGTTTATTGAGAATCACAAATACTCAGGTTATGCCATAGAAGATAGGTTGGGATGAGAAGGACCAAGACACAGCTATAAAATTGTTGGAGACAAGCGAGGTTCTCTGTCTTGAACTCTTTTGAATAACTCTTGGAATAGTTGCTTTAACCATTCATCTCAGCCTGATGAGACATGTGCTCTCAGTGTGAGAAAATTGAACATTCCTGGGTTGAGAAGATCACAAAGAGAAGCAGTTGAGTTGAAGATCTCCTTCCTTCAATGAGCACCGATTGAAGGACACATTCTGAAAAAGTTCAGCACCCCATGCTGAGTTTTCAAAGAGCAGCCAGCGAGAGCAGGAGGAATAAATTTAAATTAAAAAGTCATCTCTCTCTTACTTTCCAGGAGCCGTTTCCAGTGGCCTATTTCCTCAGCTCGAGTTCCATTTTTAGAACAAGCTCTTTCTTCTTTTACTTCAGTGAGGACCTGCTGTTTTCAATCTACAGGTTTTTATTTAAAATAAGAGCCGTCTGGAGCCCTTGTTTTGGGAAGGTTCCTGGAAATTGCAAGAAGAGAGAGATTATCTGAATGAGGAAGGGGGAAAATATCTGCCAGTAGAGTGTGGAATTTTATCACTCATTTTATTTCAGGATTGCCTCTCTCTGTGTGCATCCACACTTTATTTGTGTCTCAAAAAATAAAAACCAATCCATTCTTGTAAAATCACAATACAAAAAACTTTATTTGCTGTAGGAACGAACTAGGAACTGTCTCATAAAAGAGGAAACATTTATTTTACTAGGTGCCAATTTCTGTACTGTGCCGAAGCTGGCATGGGAGGCAACTTCCTTCTTCAGTTTAGGCTCAGTTTTCAGCTTTTGGACAGCCAATTCATTTGCCCCTAATTTATCTGCTATCATGGTCCTGATTTCAGCTGGATGTCCTGGTGATGACTTGACGTATCGCCTTCCTTCTTCCATCTCTTTTCGTTACAGTCCCCGAGCTTGTGTTGTGTTGTGTTGCAAAGTGCTGATCCTTTCCT
Organism: Notechis scutatus; assembly: GCF_049901735.1. Lineage (NCBI taxonomy): Eukaryota > Metazoa > Chordata > Lepidosauria > Squamata > Elapidae > Notechis > Notechis scutatus. The sequence goes on from NC_142023.1 coordinate 5,863,112, forward strand.
GCAGGTCATTCCAGTGGTTGTGTGGTATTGATTTCACAGCAAATTAAATGAGTCTATATCTCATGTTAACTCTTGCAGGACCAGAAGCAGAGGCAAGCCCGAACCTCTCTGTTGCAACTGAGTGGAGTCTCTTCTTGGCAACATAAAACAGCCCTTTGTCTACAAAGAGTGCTTCGGAGGAACTGAGGATGGCCCTCTCCACGTGGGTCGTGGCCTCGGTGGCCATCTTTCTCTTCCATCAAGATGCTAGTGGTGGACTCATCAAGAGAATAATTCGGCAGAAGAGGGAAACGGGAATCAATGTGACACTGCCGGAGGATAACCAACCTGTGGTCTTCAACCACGTCTACAACATCAATGTCCCTGTGGGCTCCCTTTGCTCTGTAGACTTGGATTCTCCCAGTGGAGACTCAGAATTCAAAGTCCCGTCCGAGCCAGGCAAACACTATCAGGAGCACACACTGAATGAAGACAATCAGATTGTGTTCACGCACCGCATCAATATCCCACGACGGGCTTGTGGTTGTGCGGCGGCCCCAGATATCAAGGAGCTACTAAGCCGACTTGAAGAATTGGAAGAGCTGGTATCTTCTCTGCAGCAACAGTGTGGAAGTGGGTCAGGGTGCTGTTCCAGTCCTCAAACGGTGAAAGGTAAGTTAGGGGAACCCAGATGCAAGGTGGAATAGAATAAAAGAGAAGCACTAGAATTCCCAAACAAAGAAATAGAAGAACTAGAATTCCCAAAAAAAAAGAACTAGAATTCCCAATAAAAGATAAAATAAAAGAACTAGAATTCCCAAAGAAACAGAACTAGAATTCCCAAACAAAAACCGGAAGAACTAGAATTCCCAAACAAAAAAATAAAAGAACTAGAATTCCCAAACAGAAACAGAAGAACCAGAATTCCCAAACAAAAACTGGAAGAACTAGAATTCCCAAACAAAGAAATAGAAGAACTAGAATTCCCAAATATTTCTGCTTTGAACTTTTGTGGTAGACCACATTTTGTTCATCTCCCGTTTATATTTAAATCCCCTCCCTTCATTACTTTCAAAGATGAGAAATAAATCAATAAATTTAAAAGGCATCAACAATTTTGCTTCTTGAAGGTATTCAAAACTAGGTTGCTGTGCACATACACACACACATGTGTTTGTGTGTGTGTGTGTGTGTGTGTGTGTTCACTGCTAGATATATAGCAACAAAAGGCACCGAGGCAATCATTCTGAACTATATTATCCAAATGTAAGTGCATACAATAAAATGAATATGTTGTTTAGCTTATAACCTGAGAACTACACTTGATTATTAAAGTTTTAGAAGGGCAAACCCAACTACTACAGTGATGTGATAACATCATTAGAGAGGCATGGTGAACTTCTTAAAAGGTTAGAACAGAAGTAAAATAAATTAAATATGCTTATTACTCGATATTCTGTATTTCCTATTTCTTCCCCCAAGTTCCCCAGTAAGATTTCTCAGCAAAAGATTGTAGAACGGGGCGTTTTTCCTCTTCTCTCGTATCATTATGTTCAGCTCCGCATTTCTTACCGAGATGCCAAAAGGTTTCCTTGATTTCTTGACCAAGAACCACAGAGATCTTATATGTGTGGCCTGTTGACCAATCATCTCTTATAGGTTGCCTTGTTCATCAAGGATTTGATTGTCCCCATAAGGCAAAAGACATTTAAAAAAAAAAAAAAAAAGCAAGGCAGGTCTAGAACACACCATTTCAGGACCCTGGACAGTGCTACAGGTGTTGGCTTGGGGGTTCCTGATTGGCATTCAGAACCATGTCCCAAAGGTGCTTTTTCAGGAGGCAACTGGGCTTTCTTGTTTTCTTTTCTTTTCTTTCTTTGAACATGTTTCATTTCTCATCCAAGAAGCTTCTTCAGCTCCAAGAGGATAGTGGGGAATGGAAGGATTTATATTCCTTGCAGGCAGCTGGTCATTTGCATCCTTTTAGAGGGTTGTTGAAGCACCAGCTCAAGGTTTACTCAGCCTTCCATCCTTCTGAGATCAGTAAAATGAGGATCCAGACTGTTGGGGGGCAATATGCTGGCTCTGTCCTTCCTTCCTTCCTTCCTTCCTTCCTTCCTTCCTTCCTTCCTTCCTTCCTTCCTTCCTTCCTCCCTTTCCTTTCTTGTCATGGTGGCACAGTGGTTGCCAGTAGTTCAATTCTCACTAGCTCAAGGTTGACTCAGCCTTCCATCCTTCCCAGGTCAGTAAAATGAGGACCCAGATTGTTGGGGCAATAGGCTGACTCTGTAAACCAGAGAGGGCTGCAAAGCACTGTGAAGCGGTACATAAGTCAAAGTGCCATTTTATTTGGACAGGTACCATTGAGGCTACTCCCTACTGCAGTGGACGAGGAAACTACAGCAATGATGTTTGTGGTTGCATCTGCGAACAGGGATGGAAAGGACCAAATTGCTCTGAACCAGAATGCCCACAGAACTGCAACGAGAGAGGCCAGTGCATCAATGGCCAGTGTATTTGTGATTATGGTTACACCGGCTATGATTGTGGAGAGCTGGCCTGTCCGGGGGACTGCAATGATCAAGGCAAATGTGTGGATGGGAAATGTGTGTGCTTCGATGGTTACGCTGGGGATGACTGCAGCTTTGAGGTCTGCTTGGTGCCCTGCAGTGAGTATGGCAATTGTGTGAATGGACAATGCATCTGCATGGAAGGTTTCACTGGGGTGGACTGCAGCAAGTCCCTTTGCCTTAACAACTGCAATAATCGGGGGCACTGTGTGGAAGAGGAGTGTGTGTGTGATGAAGGATACACGGGTGAAGACTGCAGTGAGCTCATTTGCCCCAACGATTGCTATGACCGGGGTCGTTGCATCAACGGCACCTGCTACTGCGAAACTGGGTTCACTGGTGAGGACTGTGGAGACCTGGCCTGTCCAAATGATTGTCATCACAATGGTCACTGTGAGAATGGGGTGTGCGTGTGCGATGAAGGATTCATTGGAGATGATTGTTCTCTACGGAGGTGTCCCAATGACTGTCACAAACAGGGACACTGCGTCAATGGGGAGTGTGTGTGCAATGAAGGCTTCTTGGGGCCAGACTGTGGGGAGGTGAGGTGTCTCAATGACTGCCACAACCGGGGCCAGTGTGTGAATGGCCAGTGTGTGTGTGATGAAGCCTTCATGGGGGAGGATTGTCGTGAACTAAGATGCCCCAAGGATTGCAACAACCATGGCCAGTGTGTTGGTGGGAAATGTCAGTGTGATGAGGATTACATGGGGGAGGATTGTGGGGATCTGAGATGCCTTCATGACTGCCACAATCGCGGCCAGTGCATCAAAGGGCAGTGTGTATGCGATGAGGGCTTTGCGGGTGAGGACTGCAGCCAGCGCAGGTGTCCCAACGATTGCCACAAGCGAGGGAAATGTGTGGATGGCCAGTGTATATGTGAAGAAGCTTTCACTGGGCTTGATTGCAATGAACTGCGGTGCCCCAATGACTGCAATGACCACGGACGCTGCATTGATGGGCAATGCATATGTGATGAAGGGTACACTGCTGAAGACTGCTCAGAACTGACCTGTCCCCAGGACTGCAACCGTCATGGACGTTGTGTCAACGGCGTCTGTGAATGCAACGAAGGCTTCCTTGGGGAGGACTGTGGGGAGCTAGCTTGCATCAACAACTGCAACAACCAAGGCCATTGTCTGAATGGACAATGTGTCTGTGACGAGGGCTTCACCGGTGTAGACTGTGGCCAACGGAAATGCCCCGATGACTGCAACAACAGAGGACAGTGCATTGATGGCGTGTGTCTATGTGATGAAGGATATGAAGGCCCTGCTTGTGCTGGACAGTCCTGCCCCAACAACTGCAATGATCTTGGTCGTTGTGTAGCCGGGCGATGTGTCTGTGAAGAAGGCTTCATAGGTGCCGACTGTTCAGATGGTAAGTTCTACCAAATCACAGAAGGGACACATGGAGAATCTAGAGGCAAATCCCTTGTGCAGTTCCTATAATCTTCATCCAACACATTCATACCATTTTGAGAATAATGGCACTCATAGACAAATACATCACCTTGGGGATAAGAGGGCTGATAACTCTACATTTATAGCTCCAATTGGTAGATTCCAAAATATTTTCCTGGGTCTGTAGGTCAGTCTTTCATAAGTTGGGTTTTGGTTCTACAAAGACAAGTTCCTTTGCTTCTTGGACTTCTTGGATGACTTTTTCTTCTTCTTCTTTAAATCTTCATGACAGTATCTCCTCCGAAGAATTTGATGGTGACCGAAGTGACAGATAAAACCATTAACTTGGAATGGGCGAATGAAAATGTTGTCAATGAATATCTCATCAGCTACATTCCAACCAGCATTGATGGCTTAGAATTTCAGTTCCGGGTACCTGGAAACAAAACATCAGCCACCATCCGGGAGCTGGAACCTGGTGTGGAATATTTCATCCGTGTTTTTGCCATCCTAAGGAACAAAAAAAGCATCCCAATTAATGCCCGAATTGCTACTTGTAAGTACTTTAAAGGCCAAGTGAGTAATCTATGCTGTTAAATTAGGTATAATTATGGAAAACCATGCTACATTAGTTAGCCTGTAAGTTTTGTGTTGATCGAAGTAACTGGTGATAGAAGAGATTGAGCAGCTCAAAAATTGACATCCAACACAAGCTAGGCTTAAACTATCTCCAGATTTTGGGAGTGGTTCATAATGTGATCTTCACCCTATTTAATGTAACCATGATTTACAAAATGACCACAATTATAACAGAATAACAGAATTGGAAGAGACTTGGAGGTCTTCTAGTCAAACACCCTGCTCAAGCAGTTGACCTCATACCATTTCAGATAAATGGTTGTCCAGTCTCTTCTTAAAGACCTCCAAGTGTTGGAACACCCACAGCTTCTGAAGGCAAGACGTTTCACTGGTTAATTGTTTTCACTGTCAGAAAATTCCTCCTCAGTTCTAGGTTGCTTCTCTCCTTGATTAGGTTCCATCCATTGCTTCTTTTTTCTACCTTCTGATACTTTGGAGAATAGCTTGACCCCCACTTCTTTGTGGTGGCTCCTCAAATATTGGAAGAGTGCTCTCATGTCATCCCCACTCGTTCTTTTCATTAAACTAGACATACGAAAGGGTGAAGATATTTAAAAAATCATTTGGATCAGTGCTGCAATAGTCACCTTTCCTTCTGCTTCTGGTTTTCAGACTTGCCTGCCCCCGATGGCTTGAAGTTCAAATCTGTTAAAGAGACTTCCGTGGATGTTGAATGGGATGCCTTTAATTTCCCTTTCCATGGGTGGGAGATTATCTTTAGAAGCATGGTAAGAAGGATTCTGCCTTGGGATATCCCGCTTTCCTTTTCTGGCTACCTTCCTATTTTCTCATTTCGATGCTTTGCGTTGCAGAAAGAGGAAGAGAATGGGGCCATCCGAAGCAGTCTGAAAAGCCCTCAAACCACCTACCTACAACAAGGTCTTGCCCCAGGACAACAGTACAATGTATCTCTGGTTGTCGTGAAGAATCAGACCAGAGGACCTGCTGTGTCGAGAATCGTGACCACAAGTAAGTAGCTGTTATGGTCAGCAGTGTGTTTCGAAAAAAGTTTCCTACTGGTTCGGAGGTTGCTTCGCATGCGCATGAGCAGTGATCAAACTCCGCCCTCTGAATCAAGGCTGGTGAGCTGTGCAGGCGCGCCTATCGTGCACGCATGCCAAACGTGTGAATGGCATGTGTGCAGGGCTCAGGGACAGCCCTTTCCTGGTGAGCTGTGCTGTTTTGTTAGCTCAGCTGAGGTACGGCAATCCACTTTGCTTTGTGAACCAGCTGAGCTAATAAACAGCAGAATACAAGAGAGGTGAGAGGTAAGTGCAGGGGCAGGTGGGTGAGGCCAGTCAAAATTTTCTCTACTGGTCAGCCAGGATTCGTCGGGTTCGTCATATCTTTGCCTTGTCTTGTTGTTTTTTTTTCCTCCCAAGAACTGGATGCCCCCAGCCAGATTGAAGCGAAGGATGTTACCGACACTACCGTCCTCATAACATGGTTCAGGCCCTTAGCTGAGATTGACGGACTTGAGTTGATTTATGGGCCCAAGGATACCCCAGGAGACCGCACCTCCATTGACCTCTCTGAAGACGAAAGCCAGTATTCCATTGGAAATCTCAAGCCACACACGGAATATGAGGTGATCCTTGTGTCTCGGCGTGGACTCATGGCAAGTGACCCCATCACTGAAAATTTTGTCACAGGTATGAACTGGGTTGGGTTGGGGGGTGGTTGGCTTTGTTTTTTAGTATCTTTCTAATGTGCACCAAGACAAATTCCTTGTACGTCCAATCACACTTGGCCAATAAAGAATTCTATTCTATTCTATTCCAATTTCTATTCCATTCTATTCCTATATTCTATTCTATTCCGATATTCTATTCTATTCTATTCTATTCTATTCTATTCTATTCTATTCCATTCCTATATTCTATTCTATTCTATTCTATTCTATTCTATTCTATTCTATTCCTATTCTATTCTATTCTATTCTATTCTATTCTATTCTATTCTATTCTATGTGTTCCCTAGCTTTCAGACTTTGAAGAACCATGTTGGTGATTTATGAAGCTGACTATTAAAAATCTGGAAACCTGACCCACTGAGCTCAGAGCTCAGAGCTAAAGAAGCTTCTTGGATAAGAAGCGAAACATGTTCAAAGAAAAACCAGAAAGTCCAGTTGCCTCTTGAAGAAGCACCTTTGGGACAACCATGACCTGGATAACTAAGAATCTCCATAGACATTTTCTGACACATTGAGATTCATTCTAAGTCATGTCTCCCCTGGTCCTTCTCTTCACTAGACTAGCCATGCTGAATACTTGCAATTGTTCATTGTATCTTTCAGCCTCTAGGTTCCCTCATCCTCCTGGTTGCTCTTCTCTGCACTCTTTCTAGAGTCCCAACATCTTTTTACAATGTGGTGACCAAAACTGGATGCAGTATTCTAGGTGTCTTACTAAGGCTTTATAGAGTGGTATTAGTATCTCACATGATCTTCATTGAATCCCTCTGTTAATGTAATTTAGGAATGCATTGGCTTTTTTAGCTGCTGCTGCACACTGCTGGCTCATATTTGATTGGTTGTCCACTAAGACTCCAAGATCCCTCTCACATCCAGATAATGTTCAGAAGAAGCTGAGGCAGAGCCCTCTCTGATCCATTGAACTATGAGAAGCATAATTAGACTTGCAAGATTCTGTTATCCTAGCCAGCTTCAAGAAAAGTAACTTTAGCTTTCCTGTGGAGTTTGTTTCATGGTTTGGGGCTGACACATACTCATCTGTGTTCCTGATGTTTAACGGAGAACGTTAGATTTCCTTCTCTCTCTTTCTTCCCAGATCTGGATGCTCCCCAAAATCTGAGACACGTTTCTCAGACGGACCGCACTATCACGCTGGAGTGGGAAAACAGTCGAGCCATGCCAGATGTCTACAGGATCAAATACGCCCCTCTCTCTGGTGGAGACCACGCTGAGGTCACGGTGCCCAGAAGCAATCAGGCCACCTCCAAAGTTACACTCTCTGGTAGGACTTCAGGAAGTCCCTGAAGCTATCGCTCAATAGATGTCAACCTAAATTCATTCATGATTTAGAGCTGTGGTCACCAACTGGTGGCCTGTGGACCACTGGTGGTTTGCGAGAAATGTTTGTTGGTCCACAGAAAAAATTATTTGCATTTTTTATATTGCACTAAATTGTCCTCAAACTACACATACCATGGTCATTAGGCAGATCATATTAGTGGTCTGCAGGATTTAAAATTATGAATCTAGTGGTCTCTGAGGTCCGAAAGGTTGGTGACCTCTGATTTTGAAGGCAGGCAATTTCATCACACGGTAGAATGTTCCTTGACCAACCAGTCCATACAATGAGATCAAAAGGAATGTATCCCTTTCTTTTGGCAACAAGCATTCATTCGCCATCTACAGGTGGTCCTCAATTTATGACAGTTCGTTTATTTGACCATTCAAAATTACAATGGCATTAAAAAAAGGGGACTTATGGCCATTTTTCCTGCTTATGACCATTGCAGTCTTCCCACGGTCACCTGATCAAAATTCAGATGCTTGGCAACTGACTCATATTTGTGACGATTGCAATATCCCAAGGTTACAGGATCAAGTCAATGGGGAAGCCAGGTTCACTTAACGACCGTGTGATGAATATTCAGTCTTATGAAAGACAGATAGAATAACTCCACAAATTCTTCCATACAAAGTTTCTTTTATTGGATTATATTAGGTATCCTCAAGGTGACTCACAGTTATGTCGAGATGCATCTAATGTCCAATTCTTTGCATAGTTGAAATCGTAGTGTAAATGATATTAATCTTTCTATCCCATAGTCACAGAGGCAGAGGGTAGAGCTGCCACCATGAGGCTGTGTTCAGGCAAGAGTGAGGGAGCCTCCCCCAACCCAACAAGGGTCAATTTAGTGACCAATCAGGATTACAGATGTGGCCACATGACATGGACTACATTTCCCAGGATTCCTTAACTACATTTACCATGATGCATTCCCTTAAGGGGACAGCTCACAACTCCTAACTAACTATCCCAAATCCCATTAACTCTAAACTGTCTGGACAGCACAATGAACAACAACTGCAGTGATCTTAGCAACTAGGGCACCACAGATTGTCAAATGTGGCAAAATTCGCTTAGAAAATGTTTCCCTTAGCAACGAAAATGTCGAGCTCAATTGCGATCGTAAGTAGAGGATTACCTGTGTAATATAGGGTCTTCTCCATTTTGAGGGAATGATTTCCCAAGTCTATATTCATTTATTGGATTCTATTTGTTCCTTTTGATTGTTTTAAATGTGGTTTTTATATTCTGTAAGCCACCTCGAGTCGCCATGGGCGGCAATATAAATTCAATAAACATAAATAATGACATTTTTGCTACTGGAACTCACTTAACTGATAATACTTTGGGGAAGGAAAAAAACTGTTTATTAGAAGCAATATAAATAATTACCTATTCTTTTAAGGCCTGAGACCGGGAACAGAATACGGCATTGGAGTAACTTCAGTGAAAGAGGACAAAGAAAGTTTTCCTTCCACCATCAATGCTGGAACCGGTAAGAAATATTCATTTATTAGGTGGAGAGGAAGAAAGAAAACTTCTATGAAGGATCTGGAGGCTTAGGACAATTTATTGAACCCTAGTTTAGCAAGATAGAGTAGACTTTGCCTGGACTACTGTAACCAGCTTTAGGCACCAAAAGGAATATTGGACTGTGATACTGGGTCAAAAACTGGTAAAAAGGATGGCTTTGGGTGATGTCATTAAGCATGGCACTGATGGTGTTACCTAGTTGGGTATTGAATTGTCTGCAAGAAAACTTACCAAGCTCGGAGTACACCAAGGACCCACATTCCTCCTCCTGCAGCTGCTGCTCCTCCACCTTCTCTTCCTCCTCCTCCTCTTCTCCTCCTCTTCCTCCTCCCCCCAAACCCAATTCCCTTCTAGCACTCATGATGTTACCTAGTTGGGTCATGAAACATCTGCAAGAAAACCACAAAGCTCAGAGAACACCAAGGACCTCTCAGTTCAACCCTGAGCTACAAATATTATTTTGTTTGATAGCACAGCTTTCTTTTCCTTAGCCAGCCCAGATATAAATTCTAAAAACCTGGACAAGAGATCTCTAAACTTCAACTTCCCAGCCTAACCCTTTGGTACTCCCATTAATAAGCTGGAGAACTTGTTCTCCAGATCTTCAATTCAAGCGTAGCTCTTTGTAGTCTTTATCTGCCGCATAGAATGGGAAATATTGATGGCTGATACTCATTCCCAAGGGGACACGGTGGCTCAGTGGCTAAGACGCTGAGCTTGTCGGTCAGAAAGGTCGTCAGTTCAGTGGTTCGAATCCCTAGCACTGCATAACAGAGGGAGCTCCGTTACTTGTCCCAGCTTATGCCAACCTAGTAGTTTGAAAGCATTTTTAAAAATGCAAGTAGAAAAATAGGGACCCCTTTGGTGGGAAGGGAACGGCATTCCATGTGCCTTCAAAGGCATTTAGTCATGCCGGCCACATGACCATGGAGACGTCTTCGGACAGCGCTGGCTCTTCGGCTTTGTAAAGGAGATGAGCACCACCTCCTAGAGCCAGAAACATCTAGCACGTATGTGCAAGGGGAACCTTTACTTTTACTCATCCCAAGCTCTAAGCAAGAAAGGTAGCATGCACCGTGGAGTTCTTTCAGGAAGGCTTGAAGATAATTAAATGCACATTTATCCTCTTTCTCTGTTCTGCTTAACGTCTGTTCTCAAGATTTGGCAGAAGCAGCAAAAATCATTTTTAATCCACAGCTGCGTGGGCAAATGAATGATGTTTCCATGCTTTTCATTAAGGTTACCCAAACCCTCCTCCTCCCTTTTTTTCCCTTCTTTGACATAATTCACAAAACTGGCCCAGAAGCTCCCATTAAGCCCGAAAGAGGCTTTTTTCTAATTGGTCAAAAGATAATTATAGGGGGAAATGCATTGGATGCCTTAAAAAAGTGAGCCAAACCAGCAAAATTGGTGGAAAGACAGAAAGAAAGAGATGGATCTTAGTAGAGTTGTGTTCCCGAGCCAGAGTTAAGCCTGAACATGCAGTTTAGACCAAAAATAAAGGCTTAAATCAGCTTTTTTCCCCCTTAATTCAGAGTAGGAAAGGGAAAAGAGACAACTGGGACATGAACATGTTCTTCCCACATAAAGGCAGCTTCTAAGAGACATTTGGATGGAGCTAAATGTCACTGGTCCAGTTGTGGCTAACCATGGAGTGTCCAAGAACCATTTTGAGCTCATGGACTTTCATTTCCTCACCACTGTCTCTTGCATAAGAGAACATGTTCCATATGGTGCACTTAATGGGGGATCTCGCCGTGGGTTTCCTGATGGATTTATTTTCCTGGGCAGCCTGTGTCCGTCTCAACTGTTCCATGTGTCCAACTCTTGGAGTTTTTATAGGCCAGTGTTCTCCAGGCCAGGGGTCACCAACCTTTTGGACCTCAGAGACCACCAAACTCATAATTTTAAATCCTGCGGACCACTACTACGAATCCGGCACACTGCTTGCTGAAGCGCCTGGACTCCCACTGACGGGATGGGGTCCTTCAGGCACTTAGCTTGGCTGCCTGTTTCTGCAACCTTAAATACTCAAAAAGTCATTCGGACCCATTTCCCACAGAAAGCAAAAACACTGGGATCTCTCATCTCTCTTTCCCTCCCTCTCTCTCTTTCTCCCTCTCTCTCTCTCTCTCCCCAGGGGTGGGCATGAGGGGAAAGGAACTTCTGAACTGGTGCTTGGTGGTGAGAATCTGATATCCAGAGGCCAACGAGCCACGTTCAGAAGACCAGATGGCTGGCAGGGAGGTGGGGCAACAGGGGTGATACCGGTGGCAGATGGACTGCTATGCATGGGAGATCGTGGCATCGGAACCCTTCCCGGGTGTTTCCTGGCCTGCGAGGGGTTGGGGGTGACCACTGCAGTAAAACACTGTGACGTGGTGTATAAATCTAAATGCTATTGCTATTGCTATTATAACTTCACACGGTCACTAAACTAATTTTTGGTAAGTTGAGGATTGCCTGTTTATTCAATAATTTAGGTCAGTGACACAGTTCAAAGGCGTCCCAATTCTTCTTCGATCAGCCATTATCAGTATCCAACTCTTGCACCCATGATTATAAAGAAGACTATAGGCTATATATTCCATTTCAGGGACCTAATATTAAAATAAAACACTTTCTTCTGAACACAGATCTAGATAGTCCCAAGGACCTGGAGGTCATTGACCCTACTGAAACTGCTTTTACTTTACGTTGGAAGAGACCTCTGGCCAAAATTGACCGTTACCGCCTTACTTACAACACCCCACTGGGGAAGAAGAATGAAATTGAGATTCCACCTGATAGCACATCCTATATCCTAAGGTCACTAGATTCTGGGACGGAATACACTATCATCCTCCTGGCTGAAAAAGGCAGACTCAAGAGTAAGCCTTCAACTGTCTCTGGTTCTACAGGTAGGTGAGATTCTTGGTCCTCACTTATGTCCACTGGTAGATCCGTTAATCACCTACTTTCCTCTGGTGCCACTGTGAGGAAGTTGGTCTTCTCTAGATGCATTGAGAAGTAGGAGATGCCTTCTCAAGTTTGATCTGTGGAGATTCTCAATCATCCAGGTCATGGTTGTCCCAAAGGTGCTTTTCCAAAGGTAGTAAGTAGACTTTCTTTTGGTTCTTCTCAATTCTGGTTCCTCAACTTTGACGTCCTCCAGATGGGTAAGCATCTATCTTCCAAATTTCTCCTTGCAAAGAATTCCAGCAGCTGAAATTCCAAACATCTGGCTGGGAAAACCCTATTGAAAAAGATTAACCATTCCACTGGTTAATCGTCCTCCCTATTGGGAAGTTTCTCCTTAATTCCAGGTTGCTTCTCTCCTTGATCAGATTCCATCCAGTCTTTCTTGTCTGAGTTCTACAAAGCACCAAGAAGGAAATGTTTGTTTTAATGACTTTCCCAGACCCAAATCCAAAACTGTATATTCCATTTTTTAAAAAAACAGATGAAAGAAAGATTTGGATGCATGCACGAGGTTTATAGCCAAGGGGAAGGGTTTGGAAGAGAAAACGTGCAGGCCTTTATAACCACACACCTAGAGAGTTGTCAGAGGGACATGCGTGTCCCCTTATTTTCCATCGCCTTTTCACCCCAGATGCATCCTTTTTAGGTGAAGAACATCCAGATTAATTTTTCTTAATGGGCATAAACTTTTTAAAAGCTTGCTTGCTTTCCAGATGGAAAAGCAGAAGAGAGATGTGTCAAAAATCATTCTAATTTTTACAGAAGGATCCATTTCTGCAAACTTTGAAGGCCAACAAGAACTGACTTCTCTTTCCTTTCCATGATCTAGCTAAATCTCATCTCAATCTACTTTCTCTTTTCTTCTTCTTCTTCTTCTTCTTCTTCTTCTTCTTCTTCTTCTTCTTCTTCTTCTTCTTCTTCTTCTTCTTCTTCTTCTTCTTCTTCTTCTTCTTCTTCTTCTTCTTCTTCTTCTTCTTCTTCTTCTCTCCTCCTCCTCCTCCTCCTCCTCCTGCTCCTCCTCCTCCTTTCCTCCTCCTCCTCCTCCTCCTTTTCCTCCTCCCTCTTCTTCCTCCTCCTCCTCCCTCTTCCCTCTTTCTTCTTCTTCCCCTTCCCGTTCCTCCTCCTCCTCCTAACTCTATGCCAGACAGCCTATCCTGGGTCTCCTGGAGTAACCTACTGCTCAGTCCAGATCCTGTCCTGGATTAAACCAAGACGTGTTTGCTGATCTATCTGGCTTCTCTACATAAGGCGGGAAGATCTCATTCCTTCCTTAGACTTAAAATAAAATCATTTTCTGGCTAGATCTGCGCAGTCATCAATTAAGCAGATGGGGAATGGGGGGAAAAATGTTGGTCATACTTCCGAGAAACATCCCAGGGGTAACATGAATATTAGAGCTTTGTCCATCCCTCCTTGGCGTAGCCTCATTATTACAATTCCATAACCCTTTGGAACGAGCCAGCCTGGCATGGTTAAACAGCTGCCCCAAAGCAGCAAGGAAACCAAAGCAGAAGTGAAACCCCCAAAGATCTCATGAAGTGCTTGTAAAAATGGACTTTGGCAGAAGCCCGGTCTCCCGATTGCTTTACTGATGCCGTAACTTAATATCAGGTGTATATTCACCTTCTCGTCCACGTTGCCAAGAAACCTGATACTGGGTGCTCTATTGGACTCGGGCCTTTGCTTCTTGAGAGAGACAGGTTTATAAATAGGTAACCAGTGACAAGCCGAAAGGATCAATCCTTGGTTACTTGGGTCTGTAGAGTTGACCATCCATCTGACTTCTTTGTCCTTCTTTAGAAGAAGAACCTGAGCTGGGCAATTTATCAATTGCAAAAGTCTACTGGGATGGATTCTACCTCACCTGGACAGCAGCTGATGGTGCCTATGAGACTTTTGTCATACAGGTGCGGGAGTCCAACCAACCAGAAGATACACAAACTCTCACCCTTCCGGGGACGCAACGGTCCATAAATCTCTCCGGACTCTCGCCGAGTACTCTTTACACAATCACCATCTATGGAATAACTCAGGGCTACCAAACAAAACCCATCTTTGTTGAATCTACCACAGGTATTCTTTCTGCTTTTCTTCTCCTGGTTCACGTTCTCGCCTTGCTTTCTTCGTCACTTTTTTTTTCCCACCAGAAAAACTCACGTCCATGTTCAATCCTGCACCAGAATTTCCTCTGGCCCCCTACTTTAAATAACCAGCAAATTTCTCAACATTTGAAGGTTGCATTTCATGGCAAAAAATTTTTTGCATCTAGCCAAAGTTTGCTGGGTGGGGCGGGGGCAGAGAAAAGATATTAACTCGTGTACAATTTGCTCCCTGGAAGAGGAGGAAGTGGGACAGAAATAAAAGGGAAATACTTTTTCTATGCTAAATATTTTCATTTGAATTTTCTGTGGAGGAAAAATAACGTCTTCTAACCTGAAAGTTCTCCTCCTGAGTCTACAAAAACTGAGGTCAAAAACATCCTCCTTTTCATTTGTTCAATTAATTTTGTTTAGAGCCAGTTTCCACACCAACCTATATGCTTTTTGCTTGGTTCTATCTATCCTCCCTACAAACTTTGAGCAATGCAAAGTTTCAATAGCCTGAAAGATGGTAAGTCAGCTTCATCGCTGAATGGGGAGTTGAATTTAATCCCTCTGCATCATGCTGCCTTTCTTTGATTTATTCTTTCAGAATTGGTATTAGAAAAGTAAAAAAAAAAAAAGTTTGCCATTGAGATGTTCTTGAATATCACTTCCTTTTGCTTCCTAACTTTTGAAGGTGCTAGCCGGGGCTTAAAGCTTCAACCCTGCTCGTCCTGCAATTAATTGATTTTGGGTTCCGCTTTCCACCCTGTTTCTTTCGTTATTCGCTCCCAAGACTCTCTTGCCTCATCTAACACGCAGCACTAATCCTGGGATAGAGATAGAAAGATTGAACAGTCTGCACAAAACCACATCAATTGCAAAACACATCAAGAAGCAACCCTCGTTCGTTCCTTCCCCGTGTGATTTTTGCATTCTTTGTCTGCCTTCTTTCTACGCTCTGGGAGACAAGCAGGAAATGGTGCAAAGATGGAAGCACATTTTCCTTCTGTCTTCTTGAAGGAAACAGAAAACCTCTCCTCTTAGAAGCTGTTGCTTTGTTCTCAGCTTGCCATTGAGCCCTGGTGGCGCAGTGATTAACTGTAGTATTTCAGGTCAACCCTGCCCACAGTTTTGATCTTAATGAGGCTCAAGGTTGACTCAGCCTTCTGTCCTTCGGAGGTCGGTAAAACGAGGACCCAGATTGTTGGGGGCAATATCTCCTTAAACTGCTTAGAGAGGGCTGTCAAGCACTGTGAAGTGGTATAGAACCCTAAGTGCTATTGCTATAGCCATTGCTATTCCTCTCTTCCTTCCTTCCTTCCTTCCTTCCTTCCTTCCTTCCTTCCTTCCTTCCTTCCTTCCTTACCTACCTTCCTTCCTTCCTTCCTTCCTTCCTTCCTTCCTTCCTACCTTCCTACCTACCTTCCTTCCAACCTTCCTTCCTTCCTTCCTTCCTGCCTACCTACCTTCTTTCCTTCCTTCCTTCCTTCCTTCCTTCCTTCCTTCCTTCCTGCCTACCTACCTTCTTTCCTTCCTTCCTTCCTTCCTTCCTTCTGTGTGGTGCAATAGTTAGAATACAGTACTGCAGACTAACTCTGCCGACTGCTATAAGTTCGATCCTGACCAGCTCAAGGTTGACTCAGCCTTCCGTCCTTCCGAGGTCGATAAAATGAGGACCCAAATTGTTGGGGGCAATAAGCTGACTCTGTAAACCGCTTAGAGAGGGCTGCAAAGCACTGTGAAGTGGTATATAAGTGTAAGTGCTATTACTATTCCTTCCTTCCTTCCTTCCTTCCTTCCTTCCTTCCTTCCTCCCACCCACCCACCCACCCACCCATCCATCCATCCATCCATCCATGTGGTGCAATGGTTAGAATGCAGCATTGCAGGCTAATTTTGCCAACTGCCAGCAGTTCGATCCTGACCCGCCCAAGGTTGACTCAGCCTTCCGTCCTTCCAAGGTTGGTAAAATGAGGACCTGGATTGTTGGGGGCAAGAGGCTGACTCTGTAAACTGCTTACAAAGGGCTGTAAAAGCCCTGTGAAGCGGTATACAGGTAGAGCTCCACTTACGAGCATAATTGAGTCCAGATTTCCATTGCCAAGCAAGGCAGTTGTTAAGAAAGCATTTCCCCTTTTTCAACCTTTCTTGCCACAACTCTTAATCGAATCGCTGCAGTGGTTCAGTTCATAATATGGTCGCTAAGTGAACCTGGCTTCTCCATTGACTTTGCTTGTCAGAAGGTTGCAAAAGGGGAATCACATAAACCCCCGGACACTCCAACTGTCATAAATATGAGTCAGTTGCCAAGCAAATTTTGATCACACAACTCTGGGGATGCAGCAACTGGTCATAAGTGTGACAAACAATCATGTCACTTTTCTTTAGTACCATTGCAACTTCGAACGATCACTAAATGATCTGTTGTAAGTCGAGGACTCCCCGTGTAAGTCTAAGGGCTACTGCTATTGATATTCTGCTTGAACATCCATCTATGCTTGCATTTCTCTCTTGGATGCCCCTTGAAAACACAAGTCGCAACATCCCCCCCCCCGCCTTCTCCAAACTTGGAACGATCCAACTTTTCTTCCTTTCCAACCCCAAGAAAGGAGATGGGGTACTTCAGCTCTTTTCCTTCCTAACATGCAATTTAAGCTTGGCGTGCTCAGCTTTGGAGGGGGGTTCTTGGCTTTGATGCTTGCTCGAAGTCCTCTTCCACCACGCAAACCAGGGACATCGACATTAAGCAAACCTTCGGCAAGTATCAAGTGCTCCTTAAAAATGACCCCAAATGTTGTTTATTTTCCTCAGGGGCGAAACCCGAAGTTGGAAACCTGACCATTTGGGGCGTGACCCCGGAAAGCTTCAACCTCTCATGGACGACCTCCCGAGGAAACTTTGAGCTCTTTACCCTTGAAATCATTGATTCCAACAGGTTGCTGGAACCCATGGAATACAACATTTCAGGCAGTTTAAGGACTGCCCATATCTCAGGGCTGCCCCCGCAAACCAGGTTCATTATCTACCTCTACGGAGTCACTCGTGGCATCCGCGCCCAGGCATTAAGAACAACTGCCGTAACAGGTACATTATGGTCCTCCAAAAATTAACCAGTCTGTTTCTTAATTTTCAACCTTCTTTTGCAGCCTGGCCACTCCACGGTTCCATCTTCTCTTTGACCTAGGCCCTTGCTTTCTGGTCTAGATGAAGGGTTCCTAGCGTGGATTTTTCATGCAGACTTGGAGCGGGGAAAGTAACCTTTTTCTTTTGTTCCAGCTTAAACTTTGGAAAAACGAGAAAGCATAAATTCGAAAGATGCGCCTGTGGATTTTTATGGTCACAGAATAAGCCAGTTCGCCTCCAGAAAAATCTATTCTTAGTTTGCAATTAGATGTATCTGCAAGTTACCCACTAATAGTTGGCTTTGACAGAGGTGGTCAGTGTGGTGCTGGACTGTCTCATTTTGAGCTAAGTGGAAGGGCTCGCGTGATAAAATATTACCCTCCGTGCAAAATGCAGATCCATCCATTCACATGGACATCTAACGTGTTAGTGGAACGATGGAGATGACTTTTTTCCCCTGTCCAAATATTTTTCTATGTGTAATAAGCGCAATGAGTACACTTAAGAGACATTTAATGAATTTCTGCTCCCGGTCACTCTCATTATTTAAATTTATACTGTTCTTTCCCCCCAGAAACTCAAAGCTTTTCCCTGTTTTTTCCCCCCCATAAACAGAGGTGGTATTCAGCTGATTCAGACCGGTGCTGGCGTACCGGCAGTGGAAATTTTGAGTAGTTCGGAGAACTATTACCTCTCCTGTATTCCCTTGTTTTTTAGTTCAGCTGATTTGATGGCCGTGCCTCAGCTGAGCTAAAAACACAGCTCACCTCACTAGTGCTGACCCAGAGGGCGGTTTTTGAGTGCTGCATGCGCAAAGCCCACTCTCATAGAACCAGTAGGAAAAAATGTGGAATCCCACCACTGCCTGTAAAGACATTTTTGAGTTGGGATGGAGAGAGAGGTTGATTGGCCCAAAGTTCCTCAGAGGAGTTTCCATGGCTAAGAGAGACTTCAAATGTAGACAATAATAACACCAGTACAAATTTCTGATTTCTCAGCTGTGCACTTTTCCCGAAGCCATGCGAAGACTTGCTATTACTCATATAAGATCAGGTGTAATTATGATGTTCAATCTCCTGGCCAGGTTGATGAGCAAACTCAACAGGCCTTGACAATTCCAACTTTTAAGGGTGTGTCATGACCACCATTTTTTCTGTGATTCCTTTTCCTTTATATACAATCTTCTGAGACCGTCTCATCTAGTGCCTTTTGACTCAAGGAATCTAAAAATGTAGGGACCTGAGTGAGCTTACCAGGCAAAATAGTAGAATCACAGTGCTTGCGTTCCCGCAATTAAGGCAATTGGATGCATTCACGCTTCTTCTTTTTTTCTAGATACATATATCTAGAAGGATTATGTGTAACATAATGCCTAGGACAATATATGTATCAATGTTTGTTCTTCTTGGCATCTCTGTGGAACATGCTTGGGACTGATTCCAAGCATCCATTGTCCTACATCTACTGTACCTTCCTTGATTTTTTCTTTCTGGTTGCTTGTCTTGTTTCTCCACATTGTGAAGTCTGACTCCCAAAGATCTTGACTTCCTAGGAAATGGTTCTTTGCATGTGATGTCCTTTGCACCTTGTGTACGAATCCAAGGCCTGCTACAGAGTGTAGAACACCTCTGCATTTTTAATATTGCAATGTATCAAGCAAAAACATGCATGCACTTTTCCAAGCATCTTCTCTGTCCAGATGTTCTGCATCTATTTGGATACCAGAACTGTATCCAGAACAGAAGAACCAAATCTCTCTTGTCCTTTTCATTGTTGCCTCGTAAATCATCAGTGGGATTGTGACACAGATTCTGGAGGGACTCCAGACAATTTTGCGGTCGCTGGTATCTCCGGGAGATTTTCTTAAACCTGATTGCATGTCAGAATCTTGGAGGCCCAAGGATTATGCCTGATCCGAATGCAAAAGCATGCTTTGAACAAAACCGTAAAGAGTATGAATTTTGAGAAATCTTCAAACCGCATGACCATCTGATGGGATCATGTCTGTGTTCTTTCCCTTTTAAGGAACTTAGCCATCTTGCTGGGTTTGTGCTGGATCTTGAGCATTACACCATGAAACCTCTACCTGCTGGCTTTTGCTGGTCACTTTCTGACAACCTGAATGTCTTGCATGTCTCCTTAATTGAGGCCACTCCAGCACTCTTCACCCAAAACAGTCACATCCATCTTTTTGTAGTACTGAACCCTTCTTCCCCTTGTCTCCTTCTCCCTGACTTTGAAAAGGGAAAGGTCTCTCTCCATAAGTCAACCAAGCCTCTGAAGGTCACCATGAAATCACATTTACATTTTGGCATTAGTGGGCCATGAAACCAGAATAACAGAACAACAGAATCAGAAGGGATCTTGGAGGTCTTCAAGTCCAACTCTCTGCTCAAGCAGGCGAACCTAGACCACTTCAGACAAATCCCTTCTTAAAAAGACTCCAGTGTTGGAGCATCCATAACTTCTGAAGGCAAGTTGTTCCAATGGTTGATTGTTCTTGACATGAACTTGTAAGCAGCTGAATCCTTCATTAACCTGATCGATGATCACAGCCCAACAGAATATCCAAGAACGGCTTGTTGCAGTTCTGTAGGACATCTCCTTCATCAGCTTGTCAGCCAGATCTCCACCCATAATGGTTGTCTCTTTTTCCCCCACCTTTATGTTCCTTCTCTCTTCAGAACTCGAGCTACAGTTGGGCACATTCACACTCACAAATGCTCGTTTGAGCGAGCTCTCCTGGACTACAAGAGAGGAAGCTTTCGCACATATGAGAGTCAATGTTAGAGGTCTCCACCAATCTCAGGAGCCTCTGAAGTTGGCAATCTCAGAAGAGGTTCACGACACCTTCATCTCAGGCATGGTAGATTCTTTGGATTATGAGGTTAACATTCAGGGCACAACCACAGGTGGGGGCCAACAGGATCTCCTCCTGTGATACTGACCAGTATCCTTGCAAAAATCATGAGTGATTTTGTTTCAGTTTGCTTCCCGTTAGGCATTAACAATCCCAGCACATTTGGGGACCATAAGACTCTTCTGCTGAGATTAATGATCCTATTAGAACTTTCTTTTTCATTGTTTAATGACCCCATAATCCCTTGCAGGGTGGAGTTGAGGCAACTGAATGGAGCTGAGTGTTTACTGGCCAGATGCCCTTCCTGTTGCCAATATGGAGTTTTGCAGCAGATATATTCTCATTGTGCCCGGAGAGAGAAATAGCAGACCCTACCTAGGATCGAACTCACAGATTGTGAAGTGAGAGCTCCACCTCTAGACCCACCGCACCACTCTTGTGATCCTATTAGAAAGGATAGAAAAAACATTTGTAGCTTGGGTGGTAGATGTTGGTGATGGCTCATTCTCTGAGCTTGTTGTTCAGCTACTGAACAACGTGACGTCCTCAGTGGGTCTTCGGTGAAATAAAATGCTTCAACCAAAAGTCCCGCTGAGGCTGTCACCCAGCCCGGTGATGAAATGTTCAGAAGCTGAACAACAAACTCAGAGAACAAGCCATCACAGCCATGAATGATCCTGGAATTTCATGGTAGCCCTTGCAATATAATGCTTACTCCAGCTTCCAAGTATACTCATTTTGGGATTTACTCAATCTATTCCATAATCATGATATCCTCATCTGGCAGAAGGTCTGGGTTAACACAACGTGATCCCCAAACCTAGCCAAGAATAACACAAACCCAACTCTGTGTACAGCCGCTACACCAGACTCCTTCTAATTATAGTCAGTGAGCTCAATGGAGGATGTAGCATGCCAGTTTAACACACTTGGCAACCTGCAAAGATAACCAGGGACGTGCACAACCAATGACTTTCCTTCCCATAGTCCAACAGCATAGGCATTGCATATCATGACTTGTAATGGACCCCTTCTTTTGGTGGGGGGAGACCTGTGGTTTGTTTCAAATGGCACCCACAACTCGGTCTAATTCAGCCCTTCTTATCCCTTCTCCCCTTTCGCAGAAGCATTGCCCTCACTGGAAAACCTCACAGTTTCCAGGATTAATCCATATGGGTTTACGGTATCTTGGATGGCATCAAAAGATGCCTTTGAAAGCTTTCTGGTCATCGTGGTGGATTCTGGCAAACTGTTAGATCCCCAAGAATTCCTTCTTCCTGGAAGCCAGCGCCAATTAACCCTTAGAGGTCTCATAACAGGCATTGGGTATGAAGTCCTTCTTTACGGCTTGATCCATGGCCGCCAAACAAGACCCTTAAGCATTGTTGCCTTAACAGGTATTTTTGTTTTAAATCATGAAACTGGAATGCTTGTCCCTTCTCACCTCTTCTGGAAGGTCTTTCATGTCTTCTCCATTCACAATGGAACCGTGACTTCCTTTACTTACTGACCCTTTCACTAATATATCTCCTTTATCACATCTTTCTCCATTTCCTTCCTGTCTCTCAATGGACCAACATTTTAAAGATTACAACAGAAGGTGGAGACACATCAAATCATTAATAGAACAGAGACTAATAGAATTGGAAAAGACCTTAGAGGTCATCTAGTCCAACCCCCTTGCTTGAGCAGGAGACCCCATTCCATTTCAGATGAACGATTGTCCAGTCTTTTGTTGAAATCCTCCAATGATGGAGCATTCGCAACATCTGAAGGCAAGTTGTTCCATTGTTCCATTCAGATATCTTGGTCATCCTAGCCAAAGAGTAATATCATATTTGATGAGTCCTTGGGTTTAATATCTCAACTCTGTCTTTGAAAAAGCAACATCTTTAAAAGAAGGTCAAGAAAATGGTATAATCCAGAACGATTAAGCTGATGTTTAGGTTAGCTCCTAGACTTCTAAACCCTTGTATTAAATAGCTGGCCAAACTCGGGGACACACTTCCAAAATTCAATACTCCATCTTTTAAACAACCTTGGGATCCATCACAGTGTGATCTTCATCTAGCATCGTTGTTTCCAATATAAAGACAAGCTCACTACCATCCAAAGTTGATCATCATCAAAAGGACACATTACTTGTGTGTTGCAGAAGGTGTTAGCTCTTCCTCGACCTGGTTTCAAAGAAGGATGCACTTTTGGAAAGCTCCATCATACCATCTCAGCTCTTTCTAGTTTAGCATTGACTTTTCTGATCTTCAACTGTTCTCCTATCACAAAGCAAGCAACTGAAAGACTGCACGGGGGACCTCAAATGCTCCATCACTGAGCCTCAATCCTACAGTGTATTCTGTCTATCTTACTCAAAGCCCTGTACATGATCACTCATCAAGGGTTTGTCTAGCATTCCCCTCATTCCTGATGGAGCTTTATAGGATCAGAGGTGCAGCCTAGCTGAGGACACATATAAGAATGTACTGCTTCCTTAAGTACAAGCATCAAACTCTCCACACAGTTTTAGAGAAGTTTAGTATGGGTAGTTCTTGACTTACAACCATTCATCTAGTGGCCATTGAAAGTTACAATGGCACTGGAAAAAAAAGGGTTTGGAAGGGACCTTGGAGGTCATGTAGTCCAACACCCTGCTCAAGCAGGAAACCCTATAACATTTCAGGCAAATGGCTGTCCAGTCTCTTCTTAAAAGCCTCCAGTGATGGAGCACCCACAACCTCTGAAGGCAAGTTATCCCACTGGTCGATTGTCCTTACTGTTAGGAAATTTCTCCTTAGTTCTAGGTTGCTTCTCTCCTTGATTGGTTTCCACCTGTTGTCCTGTCTTCAGGTGCTTCAGAAAATAGTTTGAACCTCTCATCTTCCTAGAACCCCTCAAATATCAGAACACTGCTATCATGTCTCCCCTCGGGAATGAATGAATATCACTCTTACTACTACTAGCATGTTTCATTTTGCATGGTAGGGGGAAAGCGTGGCTTTTACAGATTGGTGCAAGTTTGAATCCCATGAAGATCGTCTCTGCAACCTCCATCTTTGTTTTGGAATGAATCTTTCTATTAATCACTGGATGACTTTTTCCTCCCCACTTTCCAAATAGCACGGTGTTTGCTTCCATCCCTCCGGACTTGCAGTCGGAATGCTCACCTCCCTAAACTAACTCGGACTTAGATTCTCTATTGGATATTTTTCTTTTCTTTTCTTTTCTTTTTTCCAAAAAGGACATTAAAACCCTCCTTTGCCATTGCAGAAGCCGAACCTGAAGTAGATCACCTTTTGGTATCGGACGCTACCCCCCATGGTTTCCGCCTGTCTTGGACAGCGGATGAAGGAGCCTTTGACAGTTTTGTCCTTAAAATCAGGGATTCCAACAGGCTTTTAGAACCTCTGGAGATAATCGTACCAGGTCATCAACGAACTCAGGACATCCAAGGGCTGAAAGAAGGGACCGAATATTATGTAGATCTCTACGGAGTTATCAGCGGACGGCGTTCCCAGCCCGTAAATGCAATTGCTATGACAGGTATCTCGGTCCATCTCTGGCTTGTCGAGGATCACAACCACACCGTTTGGCCACATGCATGCCTATATACGTGTTTGTATTTGTATTGGTGAGTGTGTTTGTCTATCGCATTTACAGGTAGTTCTCAACTTACCACAGTTCGTTCAGTGAACATTCAAAGTTGCAACGACACTGAAAAAAAGTGATTTACAATCTTTTTTTTTTCAGCAGCATCCATCTGGTCATGTGATCAAACTTCGGACGCTCAGCAGCTAGTTCATATTTATGACAGTTGCAGTATCTGGGGATCATGTGAACAGCTTTTGTGATCTTCTGATAATGCAAAGTCCATGAGAAGCCAGATTCACTTAATAACCGTTACTATTTTAGCAATATGGTGATTTGCTTAACAACTGTGGTAAGAAAGGTGGTAAATGGGGCAAAACTCACTTAACAAATGCCTCATTTGGCAACAGAAATGTTGGGCTCGGTTGTTGTTGCAAGTTGAGAACTACCTGTATTTTTCCAAGTGATAATGTTGAGCACAATCCTCAGATAAGCTCTCAATACAGGCCTGTTAGGAATTCTATTTATATATAGCATCACAGAGCAAACAAATGTGATTTACTGCTCAACTGCTATACTGTCACCATGTGCTTTACTGCTCAATTGTTTAACTGTAACAGGAAACAGGAAACTCTACTGAGAACAAAAGAGCATAGAGAATATACCATAGATCCAAACTTGTAAACACCGCCATCTACTGGCTGAATGCTACTGTTGTTGTTGTATACAAACACATTCCAACAAGGCCCCTTGTATACAAGGATAAACATAGAATCATAGATTTGCGATGTGCTCATTTTTATTTATTTTAACTCTCAAATTTAGGTACTTCCCATATGACTCTCAGTTATTGAAATTCTCCCCCCCTTTTTTTGTGGGAGAAAATTATCCCTCTTTCCGACCCAGAAAATCAACTTTTCGTATCCATCTGCTCTAACTTTCACTTAATGTGTGCTATGGTTTAAGTAGCCAAAAATGCTCTGGCCTACCTCCCAATCTTTTCAACAAGACTGGTGTGTTGGCGACTCTGTTGAATTGTGCTTATAGTGACTAATAATCCAAGCTTTCTTGTAAGTTTTCTCTTTCTAGGGTGCTTTTATCTCTTCCTCTCTCCCTCTTTTATGTTTACTAACCCTTCTTAATCATCTATATTTCAAAGGTTTCTAATACGGTTTCCTTTCCTTTCTCGCCGCACAAAAAAAGGGTGCCAAACGTGATCTTTGTCTAGGCCAAGCAGCATACATAGAAGTGATCACCGGTTTAGGAAAACCCTGTGAAATAATTTTGTGGAAATTTCTCCCCCCTCCCCAAACCCAAAGAATGTGTTTCTTGTTTAAATTGGTGGACTTGGTAAGCTTATTTTCTGTAGGGGTGGGTAATGGTCATTTTAGAGATGGAATATGGAAAGGTGGAGATTTTGTGCACATCCATCTTGTCCTTTAGAATCATAAACAGTAAACAAATAAGCTAACAGAAAACAGCCTGTTTAACCAGTCATTAAATTGGACGTAGATGTTTCAACCTTATCTTCCTGGGTTGTTTTTTTTTTTTTTTAGTAATTAAGATACTACCATTTGAAATGCAAATATTCCCAAATCAAGGATTTTAAATCTTGGTCGTTCATTCATTTGTTTGATCTGTCTCTGTCTCTCTCTGTCTCTGTCTCTCTCTGTCTCTGTCTCTCTTTTTCTCTCTCTGCCCTTCAATAGCTTTCATTTGGGGGGACATTGAAAGAAAACCTTAATTTGCATTTGGAGGCAGACAAATTAGAAAAGAGGGTAGAAGAAACCTAAGAATATTCAAGCAATATATTTTAAAAATCTTTAAATGTACAGCTACAATGCTTAAGCTCTGTATATACCTCGGGGATGACATAATGCTCAGAATCGAAATTACTCAAAGTCCAAAATAGAGATTATTTGTTTGTCTGCAGTGTTTATTCAATACTTCCCCCTGCCAAAAAGTTTACTATTATAAGCTGGGCTGTTGAGAGGCTTGTTTGCAAACAAAGACTTTTCTTTTATGGAGCTTAATTTCTTTCTAGTCATAACACTGGGTTTAACACAATCTTCACTGTAGCTCCTGCACCCAAGACTCTGTGTGTGTTTTCCCCA